>NW_012119154.1:11090594-11125544 GCF_000951035.1 Colobus angolensis palliatus | reverse complement strand
GGTAGGGGGTTAGGGGAGGGATAGCATTAAGAGAAGTACCTAATGTAGGTAACAGGTAGATGGGTGCAGCAAACCACCATGGCACGTGTATACCTATGTAACAATACTGCATGTTCTGCGCATGTACCCCAGAACTTAAAGTATAATAATAAAAAAAAATTTTTAAGTAGAAAAGAAAAAATAAGAAAAGGATGTTAGCATCCCTAAAAAAAAAAAAAAGGATTGTAGATGCAAGTATATTATAAATTTGTTGAGAGATTTTTTTTCTCACCACAGAAAATAAGTATGTGAGGTAATGCATATTTTTATTAGTTTGACTTAGCCATTTCACAATGTATACATATATCAAACATCAAGTTCTACACCATAAATCTACACAATTTTTATTTTATTTATTTGTGACGGAGTTTTGCTCTTGTCACCCAGGCTAGAGTGCAGTGGTGCGATCTCAGTTCACTGCAACCTCCACCTCCTGAGTTCAAGTGATTCTCCTGCCTCAGTCTCCCAAGTAGCTGGGATTACAGGTGCCCGCCACCACTCAGCTAATTTTTGTATTTTTAGTAGAGAGAGTATTTCACCATGTTGGTCAGTCTGGTCTTGAACTCCCGACCTCAGGTGATCCGCCCTTCTTGGCCTCCCAAAGGGCTGGGATTACAGGCTTAATTAATACCAATAAAAATAAATTTAAAAAATTTAAGGAAAGAATCGCAGGTACAAATATCCCTTTTTTTTTTTTTTAAAGGGCATCTTCCGGATTTTGTCAATGTACTATGTATGCAGGGCAAGATATTTCTCTGGGTTATGGTTTTTCCTCCTCTACAAAAAAGACATAAAACTAGCATCCACTTTGGACAGTAGAGCAAGCTGAAGGGGTGTGCAGCTATAGAAATGAGGGAATGGAGGAAGACTGCTGCTTACAAACATGTGACTGACAAGAAGCTTTAAAGGGTTCACAAAGTGTTGTCCACACCAGAGCAACGTTTGAGAACTTCTTAGAAATACCAATTATTGAGCCTCACCCCAGCCCTACTGAATTGAAAACATAAGGTGGAGCCCAGCAATGGCATTTAACAAGCCCTCCAAGTCAATCAGATGAACAATAAACTTAACCACTGCTTCACATGCTGGGTAGGTAAAACATGACAAGAATAACTTATATCAATAGGCCAATGACAGGTTTAGTAAACTGTGACAAATTAATAATCTATGAGTCATGTACTTAAGTGAAGGTTGTTCACTTATCAGAGGGATTACCTTGTTACACAGAAACATTCTAGCAATCAACAACATGTCTTTCAGATGGTAGGACAAGACCATTATGACTCTAGCTCTGGCTTTTGGCTCTATGCATTAGAAACCAAAGGGTCTGGGCAAAGCAGAAGAAGAGAGAGATGTCCTCAGATATCATAAGAAAGATGCCCAGCTGAAAAGAGCTAGATAATCTGTTTCAAAGAGTTGGATGGGACATCATGGGCCAAATTTATAAATCAATCTTCTTATATAAAAGCAGTAACTCAGACAATTTAAGAATAAGCATGCAGCTAACAATAAGATCTTCTAATGCATATGGTGCTAAATATGTCAAACACTGTTTCAAGTGCTTTATACATGGAAACTCATTTAGTCCTCATTACAATCCTGGGAGATAGATACTATAATTATCTTCATTATAGAGATAAAAGAACTGAGGCACAAAAAGTTAAAGTGACATCCCAGGCCACATATTTAGAGTCAAGGGAGTGTGGTCCCAAAATCCATGATTTTAACTACTACAATATACTGCCTCTTGCATCATCTTAAACTCTATGAAATTAGTTCCAAATTATCCTGAGCACAATGAATTTGGGTTCAAATTATCTTGAACAACATGAACTTGGTCTTTAAATCTGTGAATACTTCTTTATGTTTGCATATAACAAATCCATATAATTGGGTTGCATATAATCAACTCCAACCGAATGTTAAAACATAATTTTCTATAGTGAAATAACAAAATCAAGGAAAGAAATATTAATATGGTTTTTCTTTAATAGAGGGCAAAAGTAATATCAACTCAAAGCTAGAATGGGCATGAGAGATCATCTAATTCCACAAGTCCAGTTTGCAAACCCACTGAAACAAGCCCAGACTGAAAGAAACCCACAGACTTCTCAGTGTTCACCAAAATTCTACTGATACCCATAGGGGCCGGGTCAGGTTCCAAGGTCATTGGAGGTTCTTGTCAGTAACAACTCTAACACATGAAATGTCTAAAACAGGTATCACAGCAAATTGTGCAAAGTCATGATTGAGGCTGAGCAGTTTGCTTTAGGCACAGAAATAATCAATTTAAGGGCCTGGAACAGAATGAAGGTCTTCTGTTCTTCCTTCCAAGTTTTATATGAGGAAACAGAAGACTCCAAGAATGAGAGTTCTTGGAGTTCTGTAACCAACAATGGGAGTACCATGAAATCCTAGCATCATGCAAATCAGTTCCCATCTGTTGCCTAAATTCCTTTCCCAGAATTACTGCCAACATTCATTTGATAATGATGTTGGTGGTGAGACCAACAGTAATAACTGTTTATTATGTACAAGATATTGTATTTTCACATTAAACACACACATATTATTCCTTGTGGTCCTCAAGTCAACTCTGAGATGTGTTATCAACTCAGAACACTGAGATTTAAAGAGTGTAAATAATTCACCTTGTAAATACCAGAATGTCATTTCAAATGCCTCCAAATGAAGGAAAACTTGCTCTCTTCTCAGGCAGCCTAAATTGTACTTTAGCTGCCATTACTTTTAGAAAAATATTGACCTTAGATTGCTGACTGCCTTCCTCAGTTCCTAGATACAGGTTTTCATTTTGCTTTCTCAAGCTACACGGGAGTCTGATTCTTCTTGCAAATACTCGCTATCCACCAAACAGTTTCTATGATCATCCAGGTAGATTTCTTCCTTTTCCCGTTCAATAAGCATCCTCCATGTGCTTCTTTCTTACCATGTATACTTAAGTACTGTAACTGTTAGACTGCATTTTTCCCCAATAGACCGTAAGCTTATTCAGGGTGGAGGCCACTCCCAATGCCATCTGTGTATTCTAGGCAAATTATTCAATACAGAGCCTTTTAAAATAAATTTTTTAGTTAAGACATGATTCACATACCATAAAATATGCCCTTTAAAAATGCACAATTTAGTGATTCTTAGTATATTCAAAGAATTGTGCAGCAAATTCCAGAATACTTTAATCACATTTCCAAAAGAAATCCTGTATCCTTAGTAGCCACTCTCTATCGTCCCCTCCTCCTGGCCATTGGCAACCACTAATCTTTCTGTGTCTGTGGATTTGCCCATTCATATAAATGGAATCATAAACTGTGGTCACTTGTGTCTGACTTCTTTTGTATAGCATAATGTTTCCCAGGTTCGTCCATATCATAGCACATTTCAGAGCTTTGTTCCTTTTTATATCTGAGTTAATACTCAATTGTATGGATACACAACATTTTGTTTATCCATTCACCAATTGATAGATAGTTAGGTTGTTCCCACTTTTAGGCTGTTATGAATAATGTTGCTATGAACATCTCTATACAGGTCTTCGTGTGGTCATATGTTTTAATTCCCTTGGATACATAAATAGGAATATACTTGCTTGGTCATGTGGTAACTATGGCCAATTTTGAAGAATTGACAGATTGCTTCCAAAAGGGCTAGGCCATTTTACAATCCACCAGCAATGTATGATGTTTCCAATTTCTCTATCACATTGCCAACACATGTTGTCTTTTTTTATTATAGCCACCACCTTAGTGAGTGTGAAGTGGTATCTCATTGTGGTTTTGATTTCCTTGATCACTAAATATGTCCAGCATCTTTTCCTAGGCATATTATCCACTTGTATATCCTTGGGGAAATGTCTATTCAGGTCTTTTGTTTCTTACTTAATTGGGTTGTCTTTTTCTTAATGAGTTGTAAGAATCTTAATATATTCCAGATATAAGCCCGTTAGCCGATAAATGATTTGCAAATTCCACGGATTGTTTGTTCACTTTCTTGATGGTGTCAGCGGAAGCACAAAAGTAGTTAATTCTGATGAAGTCCAACCCATCTATTTTTTCTTTAGTTGTTTGTGCTTTGGTGTCACGTTTAAGAAACCACTGACTAATTCAATTTCATGAACCTCACTTCTATATTTTCTTCTACAAGTTGCATAGTTTTATCCTTTACATTTGTGTCTTATGATATGAGGTAGGGAGTCCAGTTTTACTCTTTGTAGATATCTGGTTGTTCTGGCATCGTTTGTTGAGGAAAGTACTTTTTCCCTGTTTAAATGTCTCAACGCCCTGTTGAAAATCAATTTCCCATAAACATAATGGTTTATTTCTGGACTCTCAATTCTACTCCATTGATCTTTATGTATATCTCAGGCCAATATCACACTGCTTGATTTCTGTCATTTGAAAGAAAGTTTTGAAATTGGGAAGTGTGTGTCGGAAAGTTCCTCATCTATTTCAAAATTATTTTGGCAATTCTGGGTCTCTTGAACATCCATGAATTTAAGGATGTTTGTCAATTCTTACAAATAAGCCAGCTTAGATTCTGATAGGGATTGCTTTGCATCTATCAATCAAATTGAGTAGTACCCCACTTAACAATATTACATCTTGCAAATAATCAACAGAATATGTCTTTCCAAGGATTTAGGTCTTAATATCTTTGAACAAATCGACAGAGACTTTGTATTCAATTAGCAATCAGTGAATAAAGGAATAAATGAGTGAATAAGCCAAAAAATAAAGAAAAGGGAGTATTCAGATGGCTCTTGGAAATACATACACAATGGCCACCGTCTTGAATCCCATCTCACTTCTCAAAAAGCCACTCTTAATTAGTCACAATTTTCAAAATACATTTCAGCCCCTTTTTACATAACTTTGGTCATGAAATCTATTGTTTCCTTTTCTTCTGCCCACATGATACGATCAATAGTGCTAGAAAGGCAATGGCCCTGAAAGATACATCTCTATCCACTCTTCCTTCAGAAGGCGCTCAAGGAAACCTGTGCTAGCAGAGCTGCAAACAGACCACCTGGATTTTCCTCTCTTTCCTTCCTTCCTGGTTGGGAGATCTCATTCACAAGTGACTGTGGATCAACAAAGTTAAACATCATAATTTTAGCTATGCTAGACTAGATGATGGGAGAAAAAGCTCTAAAATTAGTAATCACATCGAATATTAAGTCATCCAGGATGCTGTTTATAAAAATTGTTTCCTGACTTTGACTGCCTTGGGGTAAGCATCAAGTTAACAAAGTTGGCCATTTGGGAAATAAAACATAACTCTGTGTTGGCTGGGTGATGGAGGGAGCCAAGAAGATTCCTGAATGGTAAGAAGCTTAGCACCTCTAGCAGTATCTAAGAAGTAACATTTTCCAGCATTTTCAGACAAGCAGTACAACATCAAGATGAAATTAGAAGGCGTTCAAGACACTTCACAAATGATTTACTTTATAGGTTCATATGTCTGACAACACATGCCTCAAGCTTCGTTGTTTCTTCAACTTATTTCTTAAAAGGAACAAGTAAATATTATATCTTTTTAACCCACTTTAAATCTTATATTTCATTTACACCAGCAGAATACGCTACTTTAATGGACCCCTTATTTACCATCAATATAAGCAAAGAATCCATTTAAAATTCAATACTGTCTTTTTAAAATTGTCTGAAGTTTAGATACATTTTTAAGATGTCTATAGGCAAATACATGTGTATGGACACAAAGTTTATTTCCATTTGAAAAGCATGACTTAGATTTAGACAATTAATTAGCTTTGAAATACTTTATAATTGGCATATATTTATCACATTTCAAATACTCGGTCAAGACTTATAAAGGAAGGAAGAGGTGAACCTTAGAGGCTTCCTTTAATGAAGCAGAGCTCCCTGGCAGTAAACGCAAAAAATTCATGTAATATGACCAGGTGCAGTGGCTCACATCTGTAATCCCAGCACTTTGGGAGGCCGAGGCAGGCGGATCACCTGAGGTCAGGAGTTCGAGGCCACCCTGACCAACATGGAGAAAACCCATCTCTACTAAAAACACAAAAATTAGCCAGGCATGGTGGCATGTGCCTGTAATCCCAGCTACTTGGGAGGCTGAGGCGGGAGAAGTGCTTGAACCCAGGAGGCGGAGGTTGCGGTGAGCTGAGATCATGCCATTGCACTCCAGCCTGGGCAACAAGAGCAAAACTCCATATAAAAGGGAAGGGAAGGGGAGGGGAGGGGAGGGGAGGGAGAAAGAAACAATCATGTAATAATTATACAGGTGTTTTTGTTGACATTGTTTTCTGAAAAAAAGAGGCATATATCAGTACATTAGCTAAGTAACTTCTTTCCTGTCACTGAATATAAGGAATTTATCATATTGGTCTTTATTTAGGAAATGGTAACATAATGGTCCTCTGTTTTCTTCAGTTCTGTGGAGAATATAGAAAAAGACTTGATATTTCTTTCTTATGTTATCTCAACAGTAACAGAATGGATATAATATTGAATTACACCCCATGAAAACATCATCTTCTTAACAAAGTACATTGACATCAAGTGATATAAGGCAATATAAGAGTAAAGCGGAAAATTTCAGATGAATCATTGGTTACCGTTAGGTTGTTCTTATAAAAAAAATTCACTTCAGCCGTATTTATTTTTCTTAATGCAAATACATGTTCTTTATTTAAAAAAATCAGAAAGCAGCTATAACTCGGTCATGCACTCATGACTATGTCATGACTCTATGTCTATTACAGATTCGCTTTTCTAGCATATTTCTAGAATGGAAATGTAAAGATTTCAAGACAATACTTATTTATTCAGCAAAAATAAATTTGTATGCCTCTCATGTGCCAGAAAACAAATGATAACCTTGCCTCAGGGACTTCACAGTCTGGTACTCATCACGATTTCTTTGTTATTCAAACTGAAGTCATTTTACACTTTTCTACTGTTCCTATAAGGTAGGCTCTGTTATGTAAAACTTCCAAAATTTTTACTTCATGTTGAAATATTTGTGACTCAATACAATGAAACATAATTTGATCCCCTTCTGTAGTCTGGAACCTCAACATGACCCCCTAACTTAGGTGCATATTTGGGTCTGAGCGTAGGATCCAAAGCAGAAAGACAAAAATGTACAAATGGTTCTGTTTGTATTTGCAAATGAAAACTGCAACTGCTGGCTCAACAGCAATATGTGCTCACTTTGTGTATTTCATTTCAATAGTTCCAGCTTACAGATGTATAAGGAAATACGTATGCTCAAATTATGCAACATGAACTAAAGTTTTGTCTTTATTGTTAATATATCCACTGAAAGGCAGTGTTTAACTTTACTGGTGATTTTTCCACAGTGTGAAAAGAACCTTAGCAGTTACATTCCAATGTGATATTTTGCGTGGAGGGTAAACCAGTTACTGAACACGAAAAATTGTGATACGTAGGATGGGTTATTAACCACCTCCAACCTTCTGTCTAGAGATCATCCTTATTATCACTATACTCTAGTTTGGCTATAAAGTATGTAAACAAATAGATGTCAAAATGGACAAAACAATGACTACAGATTATCTGAGATACGGCTTTTTCTCTTAAAACACAACAATCCTACATATTTGCCATGGTTATATCCAGTCATCTTGAGTTAAAAAAAAAATAGCTAGACTTGTGTTTTCTTGTTTATTTGCTTTTTAAATCAAAAAAGAAAAGAACTAAGGGGTTTCATACTAACACTACGACCAAAATAGATATTTAAACAGTGGGAGAGGAAGAAAGAAATAGAGAAACCAGTCCTAACAAGAACACTCTTTAATTTTGCAAATGTGATGTGTGCTTCTGCATAGACATAGGGCTAATTATTTCCACTAAGATACTGTTGTAACATAGAGAAACTCAACAGGCAGCTTTGTTCGTTTCTTTTTAAATCAATGCTGGATTGAGTGATTCAGTGTAATGTAACATAATCATCTCGGAGCCAAGGACTCCTCAAGGTCAAACAAACAAATCACAGTTAAAGGCTACCACAAGGACCATGGCTAGAGAACCACAGAAGACAGCCCCCTCCCAAGCTTTAGCTGAATGAACACCCCATGGCACTCAGCTGCTATCTGCTCAGCTGTCCTCCCCTATGCCCGCTAGGAGCTAAGATACATTCAGAGCCAGTTCTCACACTGGGACAAGTGAAACGAACATTTTTGTGCAAAAGCTTTGTAGAGGTGCAGTGCAAGGTAGATTTTTAGGCTAAATTTCCACTCTGAAAATGTTACATTTTCATGGCACTCAAAACAAAATTTATTTAAAGCTAACGTTGATCATGCTCATTACAGATGACACAAACACATCATCTTCTAAAAAAAATGATGGGGTATAAATGTTATTGAAATGCAATTATATACCATCTAAAAATTAATTGCCTGTCATAAAAGTCATGGCATGCAACTCTGAGTCAGCTAACCACTCCTCCACCCCCAAATCATTGTTATTTAACTGTTGAAGTTTTCTGGCGGGTACAGGTAAATCCAAAACAACCCAGATCCTCTAAATAAAACATGGGCACTGTGAAGAATAAGATCCCTTTCTCTTTAAAAATGGTGTTTTGCACATTTTATTTTACCGTATTCCACTTAATATCATATAACAGAGGTTTCTATAACGTTTCAACTTTTACCCTAGCTCTTAAAGAAAGCTATTATTAAGCAGACAATGCCCATACATAGACAAATCCATTTCTCAGCAGATCCTGAAAAGCTCCTAAATTTTTCCCAAGAGAATACAGGAGGAGGAGGAAGATACCACTATCCACACTCATTTTCTTTTCCAAAAGAGTATTACCCATTTCCTGTCTCAAGTCCCAAGCAGCCTTGCCAGAAACAGCAAAGTCTCTAGTCTGCAGGGACAGTCTATGTCTCATCACACAGTATCAGCATGTTGTAGCTTTCATCTTCCAGTAGCCTACATGTTTGGCTTGCATTGAATAATATGAAATATTAAACATTTTAATTACTAATTAATCACCCCTGCAGCTCCTCATGGCATTTGCAAGTTAGAACACAGAACACATGAGAAGGGAAGATCCAGGGCACCACAAGACTCCACCCTGATTACACTGCACCCAAGCCCTCAGACCACACGAATTCTTATAAAAAGTTCTAAATACAACACACACATACCTGAAATAATTTCTCAGGTTGCCTCATACATTATTGCTCTATGAAAGGAACCCAGTGTGGGAGTGCTGTGATTGCAGTTAGCGATGTGTCCATATGACCACACAGCATTTCAGTATTCAGTTTCCAAATCAGCCTCCAACCTTCAAAGTCCTGAAGCTTTAAGACAAATTCCAGACACAAACTAACAATCCCAAAATGAAATGGGAATGACTGTGTGAGCTGCTGCTTTGAGCCAACATCTTATTTCTTGTAGCTTTAGAATAATATTCTATCTCCTGAAAAGGGGGAATGGAGTGTAGTCACCATGCCCAGTTTTGAAATAACAAAAAGGAACCACAAACTGGTAAACTGGACAGGTTCACACAAATGGAGCTCCTTTCAGAGAGGGGACCTCAGGGAATCAAGAAGTCAATGCTTTTCTCGTTGGCAAACTTGGAGACGAGGCTATCAGACTATGCCCCACCCTATTCTTATTTTCAAAATATCTCCAAATTTTTTTATATTAGTTGAAGAAGAAAAACTCACTTCTCTATGCTACTCACAGAACACTTCGCTTTTATCTATCTATCTATCTATCTATCTATCTATCTATCTATCTATCTATCTATTTATTTATTGAGACAGAGTTTTGCTCTGTTGCCCAGGCTGGAGTGCAGTGGTACGATCTCAGCTCACTGCAACCTCCGTCTCCTGGGTTCAAGCAATTTTCCTGCCTCAGCCTCTGGAGTTGCTGGGATTACAGGAGCATGCCACCACACCCAGCTAAGTTTTGTTTGTTTGTTTGTTTTTAGTAGAGCTGGGGTTTCGCCATGTTTACCAGGCTGGTTTACCAGGCTGGTCTCGAACTCCTGACCTCAAGCAATCTACCTGCCTCAGCCTCCCAAAGTGCTGGGATTCCAGGTGTGAGCTACCACGCCTGGCCAGAACACTTCACTTCTGGTACCAAATGTGTGGGTTTATTTTTCATACATCAAGCAATTCTCTGCTATCAGATGGGTGACTTATGACTCAATTCAGTTCCAACACAATCTACCTGGAGTTACTGCAGATCCCACAGGTTAAGGGTTCAAGTCCCCCAAGACTGTTTCCACTTCATATGTCAATCACAAGCTGCAGTGGTGGGGCAGAGTAGGGGTGGTCACTGGTTCCCCAGACTTCTGTCTGATTTGACTACAAATTGGGGTTTCCCATTATCCTCTTCCCAAGTTTGATAATACGCTAAAATTGCTCATGAAACTCAGGGAAATGCTTACTTACGTTTATGAGTTTATTATAGAGGATATGATAAAGGATACAGATGGCTAGGCAGATGGTGAAGTACACAGGGCTAAAACCAAAAGGGTCCTGGGTACAGAAGCTCTGTTACCATAGAGTTGGGGTACGCCACCTTCCTGGAATAAAGATGTGCTCACCAACCTGACACCTCTCTGTACTTTAGGGATTTTTATAAAGACTTGAAAACATAGGCGTGATCTGCTCTTCATTCAGTCTCTAGACTCTTTCTCATCTCCAGAGGATGGGAGGTGGAGATTAAAGCTTCGAATCATTGCTTGGTCATTCTGGTAACCAGCCGAAATCCAGGAGCCCACCAAGAGTTGCCTCATCAAAACAACAGATATTTCCATTGCTTAGGAAATTCCATGGAATTCAGTAGCCTTGGGTTGGGAACCAAGGTCAATAACAAAATAATATTAGAACAAAAGATGCTACTAGCACCCCTATCACCTAGGAAATTATAAGGATTTATAAACACTGATTCAGAAACTGGAGTAGAAAAATATGTTTATATATTATTTCTTATTATTTCACAGTATCACACTAGTCTGAGGATAGTGAAAGCCCATTTAATCAATTCAAAAGCAACGTGATTCAAAAATTACTAAATCTCCAGCCACCATGAAATATTAATGTAAGATAATTTTTCTGAAAAGTGTTCCAAGTCACTTCGTCATCAGCTCCAATCCTGCCAAACTTACTCAGGGGAAAAAAGACAGCCTTGTACTGGAAACTAGAAGATGACTACTGTACCCTAACTCTGATCAAAGAAGGAAAACAAAAATCATAAGTTCATAATTGATCCCTTATCTTCTAAGAAATAGACAGAATTTCATTCCAACCCATGCACAGCTTCTAGAGTCTAAGCTGTACTTACACTAACAAACCATGCCTACCTAATGGGTTGGGTGTAGATATACACTAGCTCAAAGATGTTACAACGTCATAAGTTTTCTGTTTACCTTTGAGGTACATATTTGATATGCCTAATTCTTTATTATCTGTTTGAGGCATATTTTAAAGAAGTTACCATAAAAGAAAGACTTTTTGGTGTAAACCAATTGTGATACCAAAGGAAGCCAAACTCTCCCCTCGTGGTTTTATCATCAAGCTGGGCCTTTATGTCATGGTTCAGGGAAAATAAAAAGAATCACTAAATTGTCTCTAAATAAGCCTCCTTCAGCAATGTTCTTTCCCTCTCTGGGCAAAAGCTTTCCATCTGCAAAGTAAGAGTTTGGCTACGTGACCTGGAAGGCCCACTAAAGCTCTGATATTCTATGATCACATTTTGTCTGCAATTCACTCCAGGATCACCTCTGAACTTTCCACATCTGTTCTTCTAAAACTACTCCCTGACGAACAAATTTTAAATGTTTAGAAATTTTAGTTTCAAACACTAATGTAATTTAATTGCATAGACCCATGCAGTGTCATGGATGATTTTTTTAATAAAGTAGACGTAAGCTAAAGTAATTACCCCAAAATCCCTGTAGCCAGTAACACGGTTGCTGTCCCCCCATAAATTTATCTTTCTAACTACGAGAGCCCTTGGGCATCAAAAGGGCTACTTAGGTACTACTAAGTAAGTCTGAGTTTTTCAGCAGTAATCCCATTTACACTTTACACACCCTATTAGACAAACTTATGCTTCAAATAATATTCACTTTCCACGTTCCTTGACTTTCTCACTCTTGTTATTCTGGCACCTTGAATCTCATGCCCTTCCCATAACACTTTAAGCCAAGTGAGCTCAAATACGGCCTGCTGTATGCAGTCCTCCCTGACATGGAAAGGTATAAGGTACAATATTGGTATTCCTGTATTTTATCTCCCAATAATTTTGACACATGGTGATTTACTTGACAATTTAACTAGCACATTGAAGCCCTTCTTTTGAGTCCCTTTTACTTATGGGATTATGGGCTTATCTCTTCTGTAAGATTAAAAATCACTCTAAAGGAAAGACCTGTTGATACTAACCTTGAAATCTCCAATGACTGATCCAGAGGATGATCTCATCAAATGTTAGGTGAATGAATCAATGAATCAATGAATATGTGGAATTAAGCCAAATTTCCAAAATCAATATATGGATTAGTAAGTGAACAGAACTAAAGTCAGAAAATCTGGGAGTAGAAAATACTCCCTAGAATAAAAGGAAGAAAATGCTCTAGTAAAACCTATTTTCAAGAGCTCAGACATTTTTCAGACTTGCTAAAAGAATGGAGCTCCTTGGAACCTCTTACTATATAAACATTCCACATATATATCATTTTCCTTAGACCATGAGTCAAAGCAGCCTTCCAAAGATGATAGAGACATGAATTCAAAAAAGCTTACAACACATGTTTGACTAATGAGAAATCACAGACCTACTAGCCTATTTCAAGTAGTCAGGTGATTCTATAGGTTTCAAAATTTGCTTTGAACAAAAATAGAAACATCAATGTTGGGCATTAACGGTCTACATTTTTAGGACTTTTCAAATACCTTTTAATTATAACACAGCACAGTCTACTACAGACATCATCTTCTCTTGGCACATACTTTTAATATTTTAAGTGTGTGATTATTGTTCTCACAGCCTATAATTATGTTAACCAATAAATATTAACACATCTAATTCAGTTCTACCAGAGGGAAGATAATTCAAAAGGATGAGATGTATCTCCCAATTAACTCTTGCTTTGTGAAATTATAGTAAAAGAAAAAAATTAGAATGGATCATCCTTTAATTTCTGAATGGAACAGACACATTGAAAGTGTACTTTACCATAATTATGAACTTATTCTACTTAATGGCCATTACAATTAAATTTTTTTAACCTTCTGAATGCTTTTCTTTTTATCGGAAAGCTACATTCAAGGGACAGTGTCACTCAGATGACTGATGCCAGCTTTCATCGATGGTAAAAACATTACAAAAATGAAAACAAAACCTGACACCCCCAATCTGGTGTTTAGAACTTAAAATCAAGCACATGTCAAAATTCAAAGTCCAGTTGTGCTCACACAGTGCTCAAGCATATGGCCAAGGAGAAATCATTAATCTTGGTGAGTCTTAGTTTCGTCATGCCTGAAAGAAGCACATCATGCACATCTCAGAATTGAGATATCTATATCTCCCTCAAGTGAGAATATATGTGAAAGTGCTTCACAATCAGTACTGTCCAAATACCAGTGATGATGAATTTGTGTGCTCAGAAAGATTCCTCAAACAAAACGTAGCTGCAGAACAAACCTATTAAAATGCAATGGTTTATGAGAGGCATGTATAGACACAGCCTTAAAGAATGAAGGTTGTATTAAACAATAAACCTCAAAGCATGATCCCCTCAGTGTCTATTAGGTTGTAAGGATTTAGGGGAAGAAAAAAAGATTTAAATGAAAACTCTGTTTAAAAAAAACCAGGGGCAGCAGGACACAGTGGTTCACATCTGTAATCCCAGCACTTTGGGAGGCCGAGGTGGGTCAGTCATGAGATCAGGAGATCGAGACCATCCTTGCCAACAAAGTGAAACCCCGTATCTACTAAAAATACAAAAAATTAGCTGGGCATGGCGGCACACACCTGTAAGTTTGGCTAGATGACCTAGAAGGCCCACTAAAGCTCTGATACTGTATGCTCACATTTTATCTGTAATTCACTACAGGAATACGCCTGAACTTTTCACATCTATTCTTCTAAAACTACTCCCTGACAAACACATTTAAAATGTTTAGAAATTTTAGTTTTAAATATTAGGGTAGTTGCATAAATCCATGCAGTGTCATGTATGATTTTTTATAAAGTAGATGTAAGCCAAAGTCATTACCCCAAATTCACTGCAGCCAGAAACACTGTTGTTATCCTCCATAAATTCGGGAAGCTGAGGCAGGAGAATGGCTTGAACCTGGGAGGCGGAGGTTGCAGTGAGCCAAGATCACGCCACTGCACTCCAGCCTGGGCGACAGAGCAAGAACCCATCTCAAACAAAAAAAAAAAAGAAAGAAAAAGAAAAGGAAAGGGAGCACCAAAAAGCATTTGGGCGTGATACCACTGTGTCCAGTGGCAATATCAGTGGCCTTCCTGTCTTCAGATATGAGATTTGGGGCATTTGCTCAGGTGGAATCAAAAACATTGCTGAACATCAAACAATGGTCAGAAAGTATGGGGCCTGCTGTGGGGTGGGGAAAGGGGGGGAGGGGGAAGGGATAGCATTAGGAGATACACCTAATGTAAATGATGAGTTAATGGGTGCAGCACACCAACATGGCACATGTATACATATGGAACAAACCTTCAGGTTGTGCACATGTACCATAGAACTTAAAAGAATGTATGAAGTGTGGCTTGCTGGAGAACAGTTTTCTGACCTGGGCTCATTCTCTTGCATCTTTCTAGAGTTGGTCTTACTTCCTATGTTCCTTTTTAGGAATGAATCTTAGATTTCCCCAATTGAGAACCTTCAAATAATCCCATTATCTACAAAAGACAGATTAAAATCATAATCTAACATTTAAACGTGTCTACATGCTATCTGTAGGAAACTTCCAGACCTATATTCTTTTTTTTTTTTAGATGGAGTCTCCCTCTGTCCCCCGGTTGGAGTACAGTGGCACGATCTTGGCTCACTGCAACCTCTGCCTCCCAGGTTCAAACAATTCTACTGCGTCAGCCTCCTGAGTAGCTGGGATTACAGGCTCCCCCCATCCATGCCCAGCTAATTTTTGTATTTTTAGTAGAGATGGGGTTTCACCATGTTGGCCAGGCTGGTCCCAGACCTATATTCTACTACACGCCTTCGAAGGCTTCATCTGCAGCCATCTGGTTGCTTACAGATCTCTAAATGCAGCCTTGGTGCTTGCAGCCCTGTGGCTCAGGCTATTCCATGCTGCTGTCTCAAACAATACAATTCCACTTACCCCTTCAGATGAAAATGCAAGTCTTTTAATAAGAATTATCTGACTATGTCACCTTCAAAAGAATATATCACTATCTTCTTTGTGCTCCTACAGTATAGGCCATAGCCTCCCATATAAAATTACAGGCTATTAGAAGATGACAACAGAGTCCTATTTCTCTTCCTCTCAACTATCCACTTTTCTGCCTCATCAGTTCCCCCAAAAGACCACAGGGCTTGCTACAGATGAGGAGCTGAGTACACATTTACAGGGACAAAGTACATTTTTACTGCTCACAGGATGAACAGAGCCAAGAGAAGGGACAGCGAGGAAGACCCAAGCGATAGTGTATTTTGCCATGAATCCCCACATTGCTGACAATTCCATTATATGTTTAGAAAAGGTAAAGGGAATGGATCTAAAGAAGACAGCAGCCAGGCACAGTGGCTCACGTCTATAATCCCAGTACTTTGGGAGGCCAAGGCAGGCGGATCGCTTAAGGTCAGGAGTTCCAGACAAGCCTGGCCAACATGGCGAAATCCCGTCTCTACTAAAATACAAAAATTACCTGGGCGTGGTGGCAGGCGCCTGGAATCCAGCTACTCAGGAGGCTGAGGCAGGAGAATTGCTTGAACTCAGGAGGTGGAGGTTTTAGTGAGCTGAGATTGTGCCACTGCACTCCAGCCTCAGCAACAGAGACTCCGTCTCATAAAAGAAAAAAGAAGAAGAAAGTTCTGCCACCTTACAAGCAGTTAAGTATTGAAATGACTGACAGCAGAGAAACAAGACTAGTTTTTAATTCAAGAAAGGAACCACTGTAAATACAGAAGCTACCATTCAAGAACTGGAGTGAGGTTCAGAGGCTGTACGCATTCTCACTTAGTCAAGCAAATGTCACACAAGAGTCCAACAGCACGGTGACAATGCTGCTTGTCCAATGTTTGCAGCTACAGTTCTGATGGCTGTCTTCTGAGGACTTGGAAGCCCTGAAACAGATTTGCTACAACTCTTTCAAGACTTTAGAGAGGCAGGGAATGATCACTGGCAGTTGGAAGATTAGCTTCTGGAATGCAGATATTAAGTGAAGACGCAGAAAAATAGCCAAGCTCCAAAGTAGGCAAAAATAAAGACGTAAAAAATAAAAAAGCAAAGAAAAGCTAACAAGGCACCATTTGCACTTACAAAACACAGATTAATTGCAGCCATCAAATTCTAGTGAATTTGAGGAGAAACTGATATATTCAAACTAATTGGTGGTACCAGTATAAACTATTCACAACCTTTGGAAAGAAAAGTAAATAAAGTGGTCACACTCATCAATGTAGCAACCCCACTCCTAGAAATCTGAGGCCAGGAAATAACTCCAACGAAAATATACACAAATATGTCCCTTGTAGCATTATTTATAACAATGACAAAAATAATGAAAACCACCTTAATATCCAACAAAAGTAATTTCTTTGCAAAAGACATAGCTCTTCACCTTAACCTTGCATAGCCAAGCTAAGTCATATTTGTGAAAACTATAACAACATGTAACAACATAACCATATAGACAAAGCTGCAAAAAGAGCAAGGCAATAGAATAAGAGATTTACTTGTTTATATAATATTTTTGTATAATGTTGTGTTATTTTTAAAGAAAGCACTCAAAGAGTCAATTTAAGAAATTTCTGCCAGTTGACTAACACACATTGATATTAAATAAAAAGACAACTTAAATCATTGACTCTAAGAAGATCAAGAAACAATAAAAGGACCGGGCATGGTAGCTCAGGCCTGTAATCCCAGTACTTTGGGAGGATTAGGCAGGCGGATCACGAGATCAGGAGTTCGAGACCAGCCTGACCAACATGGTGAAACCCCGACTCTACTAAAAATACAAAAATTAGCCAGGCCTGGTGACACGTGCTTGTAATCCCAGCTACTCAGGAGGCTGAGGCAGGAGAACTGCTTGAACCCGGGAGGTGGAGGTTGCAGTGAGCCAAGACTGTGGCATTGTACTCCAGCCTGGGTGACACAGTGAGACTCCATCGAAAGAAAAGAAAAGAAGAGAAGAGAAGAGAAGAGAAGAGAAGAGAAGAGAAGAGAAGAGAAGAGAAGAAAAGAAGGAAGGATAAAAGAAAGAAAAAAGAAATAAAGAAAGAGAAAGAAAGAAAGAAAAGAATAAAAGAGCTCTCAGATGCAGCATGTTCTTTCTGTAAGAGTAGAATAACTGGGAATGGCTGTGTGGAGACGATTGTGGGTGGCACTAACCTGCGGAGGCCGAGGCTTGTAGGGGGAGCTGCTCTCAAGGTCAGCCAAGATGCTGGTCAAGGAGTCAATCTCAGCGTCCAGGCTGGAGCGCCTCTCCTCAAGTGTCTTGCCTCCGGGGTTTCCTTGCTGGAAGCAACACAGACATGTTAATAAAGGAAATTTCCATCGATATCATTATAAGTTCAAATTTCTCAAGTTATAATGTGGTTTTGTCCAAGTTTTTCTGCACCTCTTTTTTTTTTTTTAATTAAGCTTTCATAAAATCTTAGTGAGGTAGGCTGAGATAGAATTATCACTTTGTGACAGATACAAAAACTGAAAAATAAAAGATTTGTCCCGGGTCACACACTTATTTAGAAGTTGTTTTTCTTTTTTTTTTTTAAATAAGTATACAAGTAAAGGAAAATAAATGTCTCCATTCCTGCACTTAAAGAGCAGAATCAGGTGAAGAAAGCTCACAAGCTCTTGGTGTTTTGAAACCACTGCCTAGAATAATATTTATCGGAGTAGCAAGGAGCAGGGAAGGGACACTGACATTCCAGAAAGAGGAATCAGCACTTGAAGACATTGGAGCGTGAGAGTGCTTGGAAGTCTGAGGTTCGGGGGTATCGGGTATGTATGTGTGCTAGAGATGGCAAGACCCAAGGGATGCACCTAGAACATGAACTGGAAAGAGACCTCTTAGGGCTCTGCCAAGGGGCTGCAGAAGAAGCATGTCGTAGTGAGCATAGACAATGCTATGCTCAAAGAGCAAAGTCAGGATCTCCGGATTTCCTATGTCAGAACCTCGTATCACCTGCACTCAGAATCAACAGGAGAGTAGAGGGCAATAATATCGAGACAGGGTGTTTCCAGGAATTATGATCAAGTTTGGGAAAAAAGAAGCAAAGAATCTGTCTAGAGTTAAAAGCAAGGATGTATAAGGTGAGATGACCCTAGTATTTGGAGGCAGGGTGAAGTAAAAAAAAATAACCTTTTAAAGTGACAGTTTAATAATGATCATGTATGTGTATGGAAGAAGCTCTTAAAACTTCATTAAGAGACCCAAGTGTATCTTCAGCAAAACTCAACGGCAATACAATAGTGGAAAGTTACAATAATCTAATCAATTCTATTGGACTTAGTCTAAGGACGTAAAATATCAAGAGAGTATCTGGTGTCTGCAAGAGTTTAGAGAAAGCATTAACCAACCAAGAAACTAGAATATCTTCATAAGAACAACAAGTAGGGTGCCATGACAGGCTAGCACTAAATCTTATAACCCTTGAAGTCAATCTGTCATTTTAGTGAATACGTTGAAGCAGGTGTAAAGGGTAATGGCCTGTGAAGACCACTAGTTCCGTATGCCCTAGTAGCTTACTCACCAAACCACCTTACCTGAGTCTTGCAGCTTATTTAACTTTCTGTGTAAAAGAAACATAATGGGATCTGGTGCTTTGATCATTCTTTTTTGAACTTAGTCAGCTTGAGTTAATCCTTCCTGGGCCTGATCTGTCTCAAGCATAGTAACATCAGCTGTCTCTGAAGTTGTGGCCCAGGTCCTTGGAGCCAAACCTACCTCAGGAGGCAGTTGGCTTCCTTGTATGTCAGCCCTCTTTAAACATGGATTTCAGGCCGGACACGGTGGCTCATGCCTGTAATCCCAGCAGGTTGAGAGGCCAAGGCAGGTGGATTATCTGAGGCCGGGAGTTCAAGACCAGCCTGGCCAACATGGTGAAACCCATCTCTACTAAAAATACAAAAATTAGTTGGGCGTGGTGGCGGGTCCCTGTAATCCCAGATACTTGGGAGGCTGAGGCAGGAGAATTGCTTGAGCCCTAGAGGCGGAGGTTGCAGTGAGCCAAGATCGCACCACTGTACTCCAGCCTACACGACAGAGTGAGACTCTGTCTCAAACATATATATATATACACACACACACACATATGCATACACACACACATATATGTACACACATATATTTTATATATATATATATATAGAGAGAGTGTTCACATTATCACATTATCTAAAGCAGGCACCTTATGATTTTCTCCTTCTGGATGTATTATTATGACCCCTCTACATCACATCATCTTATTCCCTTACCCTTTTAAATCTATTTTTTAATAATAACTACCACCATGTGTATTTTTCTGTTTATTTTCAGTCTCCCCTCCTAGAACATATAAGCTTCACGAGAAGCTTTGTCTGTTTTGTTCCTGTTTCCTCGGAATCTCGTTCAAGGCCTAGCCCATATAAGTGTTTAATAAGTATTTCTGAATAAATAAACCAATGAATAATGACAGACTGTGACACAGGCAGTAACCTTTCTCATAGCACTATCTTTTGGGTAAATGCAGTTAGAGGTACAACAGTAAGCAGTGGGTACTCTAGAATTTGATATAAAAAGGGAACCAGAGAGGTTCAGTGTGTATCTGTGTGTGCACACACGTGTGGGTGTGTACATGCTCACACTGCTAAGTATGTGTATATCATCAAGCTGGATGGCCTAGATTTGAAGGCTAGCCTTGTAAAATTGAGCGATTTTCTTCAACTCTCTTGCCATAGCCAAAAAGAGAAAAAGAGTGACATGACAGGTTGGTTGAAATTCAGACTTTTCTGAGTCTGAATTTCCAGTCTGATTAAGCCGTTTCAGGCCAACAGGTCTATATACTGAAAACAGATGTTTTCAAGGTGCTAATCCCTCTATCAGAGGAGATTTCACGTTTGTCTCCAAGGGCAGTAACAACTATGAAACATTGTGGTATTATTAAGGAAAATTCCATTTAACATTTAAAATTCATGTGAACATTCTGGGTAATGGGTCCTGGTACAAGCAAAGGCAGGACATTATTGTTATGGAAGGCAACTAAAAACTGAGTAAAGTTGACTCTCTTGTGTGCAGACATCAAATATTATAGTAGACATAAACTTGGTAAGTGTATTTCCACATACTCTTAGATAGTCCAATATATTGACAAGGGTGGTAGAGTGGTGTCTGCTTAAATCTTTCCCTGGGCCATAGTTTTCTTATCTATAAAATGAAGAGAATATCCCATGTTCTACCTAAGCCAAGGTGATGTTACAAGATTCAGATAAGAAAATGGATGGGAAAATACTCTGTAAGTTGTAAAGTGCTATAATTATGACGATTTTCCTAAATAGCATTAATTATAGCAACCAGTAACTATAAATTAATATGAATAATATAGCTTTTGTTAATTATTCTTCTTCTTGAGGGAAGCATCATTCATTAAGTGTTCCCTCGGGGTGTTAGTATAGAGACAGGATTTAATCAGGTCTTCTACATCTGTACTTTACTGAAGCAGAAAGTACATCAACTGCCTATGGCTGAAGTCACTGCAATATCTACCCACTGAGACTCAACAAGTCACAGAATTACCCTGAACTATACAATAAAACAAGTAATTATGATATGCAACCAGTCTGTGCTTGTAAGACATCAATTAGTTTCCAGCGTCCTTATTCTCCCTACCCTCTAAGTTCAGACTGCTTCCTATTTTCAGTTTCTCGAATTAGGTCGATGCAACTTATTACAAGTTCCAGTCTAATGCTGTGTGATTTTGCACAAAAACTGGATAACAGGGCAGCACGGTGGGGCGGGGGAGAAGACTGTGCAAATACTATAGTAGCTTTGCTCCTATATTTCAACCCCATTATGAACTAGATAGGCCTTTTTTTTACTCTCAAGTCTCAATTTTATATCTCAGTTCAAATAACTGTTGTCCTGCCCAGGTCCTGCCACAAATCTCTAGACACTCATTTACTTTTAGATTTAGGGGCTCTTGCTACTTTCAACCCCTTATACTAGAGACCAGGGTCCAAAGTCCTATAACCAAGCAACAGAATCCAATAGACTTACCAACATGTCTTCTCCCTAACTTCCTATCCCTGTAGCTCTGCTAGTTACCTGATTGATAAATGACCTTCTCAACACCAGTAACAAGGAAGATTCTCCTGACTAGTGCTTTTTCTAGTTATCACCACAAACTTTTACAAAGTAGTGAACGTAATTATAACAATCCCCACACTCTTCGACCATCACTAGAGAGATTTCAAAGATTACATCGTCTTAGTCTGTGTTCTGCCAAGAAAAACAATGCCTGCGAGAAAAGCTTGCATGTAGGTCATTTATTGGGGGAATCAATTCCGAGAAACAGTACTGAGGGACTAGAAAGAGTTAAGCAGAGAAGGAAGGAGATATGGTTTGGCTGTGTCTCCACCCAAATTTCATCTTGAATTGTAGCTCCCACAATCCCCATGTGTTGTGGGCAGGACCGTGGGGGAGATAATTGAAACATGGGGACAGTTTCCGTTTCCCCCACACTGTTCTCCTGGTTGTGAATAAGTCTCACAAGTCTCAGAAGGTAAACGAATGTAGAGAAGACCCGGCACAGAAAGAAAGTGAAAGGTGTTGCAGTTGAAGCCAAGTGCTACCAGGTCATAACAGTGCAGAGCTGATCGCTGTAGCAGCCGCTGGTACACGAAGGTGGGAGGGGAGGATGCGAGGTGGGGCACCAAAAGTGTCTAGTGACAGCATCCTTTTACCAAGGACCACATCCTTTTACCAAGGTGGGAGGGGAGGATGCGAGGTGGGGCACCAAAAGTGTCTAGTGACAGCATCCTTTTACCAAGGACCCATGAAGAAACCATTCGAACATGTTATTTTTATATTTGTTTTTATGTATTCTCTGAATACATATATGATAAAAGCTCACCAAACCACAGTTGGGATTTATTACGACTTGACAAATCATAGTAAGTGCCGCCAGCAGAATTATAGGATGATGTCTCCCCCACTGTAAGTACATAAAGACAGTCCAATAAACAAGAGCCCAGAACCAAAATTTACAGTGTGTGAATGAAATAAACTTAGGCCATTATCAAGAGTCTGATTTTAAAGGGGTCATATTTTAGCACAACTATCACTAACCCACTAACTACAGGTGATAGACGAGGAGTACCAGCAATTAGTTATGAAAGAGCATTCATTTGTATTTATTTACTTGTTCATTCTTTATATCCAAAAATATTTAAATTCACAGAGAAGTTGAACAACTATTACAATAAACTCCACTCACCCATCCTTCACCCAGATTCATCAGTGGCCACCATTTCATCACACTGTCTTTCTGTCTACTTAAATTAGATTTGCTGTTGCAATTGAACCATCTGTAAGATGTTACAAAACCACCCCCACCTCAGTTTGCATCTCCTAAGAATTTCTAATTTTTTCAAAACCATTATCACACTGGAGAAATTTAACAGAGAAACAGTATTATCTGGTATCACCCATACTCACATTTCACTACTGGTGCCAGTAGTGTCCTTTTATCTACTGTTAATTTCCACCCCAAATCCAAACATCACATAATAAAATGGTATGTTTTTTTATTCTCTTTTAATTTAGAACAGGGTCCTAGCTGATTTTTGATTTTTATAAAGCTAACTGTTAAAATAATTCTGGTCAGGTGTCTTATAAAGAGTCCACAAATCTGATTTTTCTTGATGATTGGATCCAGATTAAGTAAGTTAGGCCAGAATATCACATGCATGAGGCCACATCCTTTCTGCTGCATCCCATCAGGAAGCTCATGGTGTCAGTCTGGCCCACGTGTGGTGATGCCGAGTTTCATGACTCAATTAAGGTAGTGTCTACATTTCACCACTTTAAGCATGACTGCAAAATTTTTAAATTAAAAATAATCTGTGAGGTGATACTTTCGGGCACTGTGAGTATGCTACTTGTCAAAAACCTTTCACCCACCCAGTGGTTTTAGCATCCACAGATGATCTTTGCCTGAACTAATTATGGACTTAATGATTGCGAAATGGGATAAAAATAAACAGATCTTGCCTAATACATTAACGACCTATTTGTTCAGTATTCATTTCGGTTTCAAGGTAGAGGAGCAGGACTAACTGAAAAGTACCGTGCTATGAAAAGAAAAATCAGAAACTTAATCATCAAATAAAAACTGTTACACAGGAAAATCTTATCCAGGTTATTAAAGGAAACAAAAGGCCAAGGGGAATGGTCTATTTAATTAAGAAACAGTCTCCACCCTTGGATGTTTACATACTAGAATTAGATCCAATGCCCAGCGTCTTACTCAAAACATACATGACCACGAACTAATCTTCAACAACCTTCAGAATCTTTGAGGTAGACAAACAGCCATACTGACACATCACAGAATATGAATTCGGAAAGCCAGAATTTATATGTGACTGCTCCATGACAGGCCTGAGAAAGTAACCACATAATCCTTAGAGAAATCTATCTTAAATATACTAAATCAATATTTTTTCAATTGTGCTTCACAGAGCTCAAGGAATGTCTTACCACTGATCACAGATGGAAAACAAAGGGGTTCCCAGACGCTATCCAAGCTTAAGCTTCCTTTTGTGATTAATTAGAAAAGCTTTCCCTGATAACTTAGGAATATAAAACTTTCTCAACTTAGTAAAACCTAAGAGGATAATAATACAAAACATTACATTGTGTTTACATATAACTTTTCTTTTCAATGGTGGTTTCATTTAAATTTAATAATACAACAGGAATTTCACTGCACCTTTTTTCTGTTACAGTGAGTAAAGTGTATTACTCTCTTCTTTCTAATATCAGCGGGGAAAAAGATGGTGATAACTAAAGGAATTTTTAAAGTGTGTGCTTTTTAAGTAACAAAACACACTATTTTGTTAGTCTGTTTTGGATTGCTATAACACAAAACCTGAAGCTGGGTAATTTATAAAGAAAAGAGGTTGATTTGGCTCATGGTTCTGGAGGCTGTACAGGAAGCATGGAGCTGCCATCTGCTTCTGGTGAGGGCCTCAGAAAGCATTTACTCAAGGAGGAAGGTAATGGGAGGCAGCGTTTCATAAGGTGACAGGGGGTAGAAGAGACACGGACGAGGGGCACCATACTCTTTTAAACAATCAGCTCTCCTGTGAACTAACAGAGAATTCATTCTGTATGACCAGTACCATGGGGAGGGCGCTGATAGGTTTTGCTGTGTGTCCCTATCCAAATCTCGTCTTAAATGTACTCCCATAATTCCCCATGTTGTAGGAGGGAATAAGTGGGAGATAATTTGAATCATGGGGGCAGTTTCCTCCATACTGTTCTCATGGTAGTGAATAAGTTTCACGAGATCTGATGGTTTTATCAGGGGTTTCTGCTTTTGCATCATCCTCATTTTCTCTTACCACCGCCATATAAGAAGTGCCTTTCACCTACCATGATTCTGAGGCCTCCCCAGCCATGTGGAACTATAAGTCCAATTAAACCTCTTTTTCTTACCAAATCCGGGTATGTCTTTATCGGTAGTGTGAAAACAGACTCATACAGGCACCAAGCCATTCATGAGGGACCTAAACACCTCCCATCAGCCCACATCTCAATATTGGGGATTACATTTCAACATGAGATTTGGAGGAGAGAAATATCCAAACTGTTTCTATCTAGTTTCTCTTGAAAGTGTAATTGTTTTGTTGTAAGTTAGATCAATCTTTTATCTATCATCTGTCTTTGATGAAATTGGGGACACAATCAATATTTATTTATCTATAATCATTTTTATTATTTCCTCAAAGCATCCCTAATAAAAAAGAACACTGGTGAAGGTTTTAGAGTCAGGCTGTAATACCTGGATCTCCCAATTGCTGGCTTTGCGACCTTCAGCAATTCACTTGAGCCCTCTGGGTCCCACATGCAGTTGTAAAAATTAAATAGGCTCATGCACACTAAGTGATATTCACATAGTAAACATTCAATAAATGCTAGTTATGTAGTTGTTACTTAGACAATAGTCTCAAAATAAATGCTCTGTTAATAGTCAGGCAATTGAGTATGTGATGTTAAAAAGTACTTTGATCAAAAGTAAAACTAAGTTACTGAGAGGCTTCAGTAGATGGGCTTCTAGGCATCTGAACATGTGTAATGGTGCCAGGAATTAACTATAAAGAACACAATCCTAGATCAGTGTTTTTCAAACATTAGCCTATACGGAGCCACTGGAGGACTTATTAAACTTTAGATTACCAGGCTGCACCTGCCACAGTTTCTTATCTGTACCTCTTGGGTGAGGTCCAAGAACTTACATTTCTACTAAGTTCATAGGTGCTAGTAATGGTGCTGATCTGAAGATGTTCTCAACATCCTCAATGATGGTGATGGTCTGAGTCATTCTCAAAGTGAGGTGTTCTCACTTTGAAAACAACTTTTCTAAGTGGATTTCTAACACCATGAACATTTAAGTGTGTGGGGCAGGGAGAGTAAGGGTGGGTACTGAGTGAATTTATAGTTTTTTTCCCCCTTAAAAACAACCTATATTATGTCATATATGTGGTTAATGATGCCATGGAAATACCAATAGACAGTCCAAATAACGGCTAAGACGTATTTGGATAAAAATAAAAATGAAGACAGTAACATTTCTACTTGATATAATCTCTCATGCTGTATAATAATATGAGCAGCCTCACCAAACAGATCCTAGTAATGTTTAGTGGAGACAGGTAGTATTCAGTAGTGAGAATTGCACAAAATATGATCTATTTTATCTAACAGAAATGTCATTTAATGGAATGAGATACAAACTGCTGTAAGTTAGGGAAAAAATGAATTCATTCCTATTGGGATGTGTATCCTCTTTCCCACTCATTCAGTTGAAGTTGTTTACCTTTCCAAACACCCTACTTACCCATTTCCCCAAATGTACCCTCTCCAGGGGAGGAGGACTTACAAATAACCCGCTAACTTGATAACTGACTCCTCTTTGTCTAATTTTCCGTGACACCAATGTGCATAGCATCACTCTCATGATGGATATGAGTGGATGGCTTTTCTCTCAAGCTGCTCTAGAAAATAGTTTAGGCTAAGTACTATGCAGTGTAGAAAAGCCATGATATCCAACCGTGAGGAGTTTCTATATATTCTACTGAAAAATATCACCTGCACCTTTGCCTAGAGATACCTAATTCACTATGTTCTTTGATACTCTGTAAATCTACGTGGAAGAGAGAGAAATTTAAAAACAAAAACAATCCCCTTCCCTAAAAACTGTAGAGGACTACGTGCTCACAAACAAGATGTTCCCAATAAGTCCTGCTCTTGCAAACGAAGCAGGGCATTCCCGATAAGTCCTGCTCTTGCAAACGAAGCAGGGCGTTCCTTCCCTGCAAACAGGGAGGACAAAGGAGCCAGCTGCAAACAGCAGACCTTGGGGGCTTGTTTATGTGTAAACATCTTGAAAATCCAGAAAGTCAGGGAAAGGTCAGAAAAACAACAATGTGTCTTGTGACTTGGTAACATTTCACAAACGACTGTATAAAATGAAGCGGAGCGTGTGGTTTGGGGTGGCTGCCATGTTTGTCTTGTCTTGTGTAGTCTTGTGTGTTCATTTCTTTGTTTAGGAAACACGCGGACCACAACATCTGGCGCAGTGAGCAGGGTCCGTGGCTCCACGAGAGCAAGGAACCAGAGGGGGAACACCCCGGGCAGGTAAATAAATGAAGGGGGACCCACGGGAAAATTATGAGGCATTCCACCTCTCTGGCCTCTGAATATTTGCAGTTACTCCAGGGACTGTTGATGTCTATAGGAGTAGAAGTAAAAGAAAAGACTTTGAAGCAATTGTTTGCCCGTGTTGAACAACATTGTTATTGGTTTCAATATCAAACCAAAGTGCAGTTAAATAGAAAGGAATGGTTACAAGTGGTTAAAGTCCTGCATCCAGCTCATCAGCGAGGGCAAACGATGCCTCTGACTTTGTGGACTTTGTGTAGTTCCATTACTCAGGCATTAGAGTTATTTGAAACTGACTCAGAGCGTGGCGATACTGCCACAGGAGGTGAGGCGTCTGAAGCTTTAGAGAGGAATGATCCTAGAGAGGAACATATTTACGCCTCGGTTGCTGAGGACAAGGAATTGGAAGAAGAGCTAATGCCTCCTTCATCTGAAGGAAAATCTGATTTGCAGCGTATTTTAGAGATGTTACAACAGTTGTTAAAATTGCAAGGTGCCGCTGCTCCTGTTTCTCCTATCTCTCCACCACGAGCCTTCCCTGTTAAAAAGATTTCCCTTTGCTTCTACCTCCAACCTCTTTGCCTATGTCAGTTCAGGTTTTCTCTGTGCCTTTTCCTCCTGTAGGAGAAAAGAAGGAATTGAAGGAAAAGGATGATTTCGAGGAATTAGATCTATTCCCAATAACATGGGCTGCTTTCGGCCCCAATGCTCAGTTCCCAAACGGTGGCCAGAATGTGACTTTTATAGCCCTACAATTTAAATTTTTGAAAGAAATGAAAGCTGCAAAAAAAATTATTAAGACCTTTAAAGGCCAGTGGAGCTAATTTAGATGAGAATATTTGGGCTTGTGCAGGCATTGGGGGAGCTATTTACAATGCTCAATTGTTTGCTGGGGCACTTTCTAATGCTTTAAAAGGCAATTCTAAACAAGGTATATACTATCAATGTGGGAAACCCGGTCATTTTAAAAAGGAATGCCAGATAAAAATAGGCTCTTCTGCTCTAAAAGAGAAAAAGTTACCCTCTGGGGAGTGCAAACAATGTAGAGAAGGTCGACATTGGACAAATGAATGCCGTTCAAAAACTGATAAGAGTGGAAATTTATTGTCAACCCTCCCGGGAAACAGGAACTGGGGCCCACAGGCTTGGGGCCCCAACAATTACAATGCAGGCTTACCACAATACCCAGTGAGCGATGGCTTACAACATCAAGGAATGACTTCGAGTCATCCTTAAGGCTATCACCCCATACCCCTGTTTCCCAGCTTTATGCTGCAACTAAGCAGAGTGCTGCTGCTGACTTAGCTATTGCTCAACCTTATATTCTGTCTCCTAATGGAGGAATATATAAGTTAACTACTGGAGTGTGTGGCCCTTTGCCAAAGGGACATGTAGGACTTTTGTTAGGTCGAAGCAGCAACGCTATGCGGGAGTTAATGGTGGTCACAGGAATTATTGATCCTGATTTTACTGATGAAATCCTTATTATGGTACAAGTCTCACAATTTATGCGCCTAGAGGCAGGGGAACGTATTGCACAACTGCTTTTATTGCCTTTTTTTCCTTTCCTATCTAGAGATGTGTCTCGTCAAGGAGGTTTCGGTAGTACTGGGAAAACTGTTTTGTGGGAAACTTTAGTTTCTGATCAAAAACTTTTATGTTCATTGCAAATTAATAGGATACTTTTTGAGGGATGAGTCGACACAGGTGCAGATGTATCTATTATATGTTTGGCTCAACGGCCTGATCATTGGAAAAAGAAACAAGTATCGGTTACTCTATCCGGCCTAGGTACTGCTTCTATAGTCTACCAAAGTGTCGAGCCCCTGAGCTGTGTAGGACTTGAAGGACAACAAGGAAAAGTGTTCTTTTATATTGTTCCCATGAATATTAACCTTTGGGGCCAAGATCTTTTACAACAATTTGGTGCCTTTTTAAGCCTTCCTCATATTTCTTCAGCTGCCAAAAATATGATGTTCAAAATGGGCTACAATCCTTTAAACTCTTAGCCACTGTCCACAAGCCTCAAGCTTTACAAATGAAGTGGAAAACTACAACTCCTGTTTTGGTGGAACAGTGGCCATTATCTAAAGAAAAACTTAAGGCTTTAAAGAATTTAGTTAAGGAGCAATTGGCCGAGGGGCATATAGAACCAAGTACTTCTGCATGGGATTCCCCTGTGTTTGTCATTAAAAAGAAAAGTGGAAAATCTCACTTATTAACTGATCTTAGAGCTGAAAAGGCTTGTATTCAACCTATGGGGACTTTACAACCTGGGCTTCCTAATCCAGCTCTTATCATCCCTACTTACAAATTGCAACATCTATTTGCTACCTTGGAAGGAGATTCAGATTTAAATAGTTCTCATCAATTATCCCCTGTAGCAGAAGAATAATTGTCATTTGTAGAAAATACAATTAGTGAAGCTCACCTTGATTATATTGCATCCAATCTTCCACTTTCATTGTGTCTTTTTCATACTCCCCATTCGCCAATGGCCATTTTACACCAAGATAATAATATTCTGGAGTGGCTGTTTTTGGCTAATAAAGCCATTAAGAAAATTCACCCATATATTGATAAATCGGCTGAATTAATTATTAAAGGATGACATCGAGCTCCTCAGTTGCTTGGTGCTGACCCTATAAAAATTATTCTCTGTTGGGAAATCATGAGGGTTGGCAAGTGGCTTGCACTGAGTATACTGGTTCTTTTTCTCTTTACTGCCATATAATCCTACCTCTTACACTCCAGTTAAAGGTCCCACCTTTTTTACTGATGCTTCAAGCAATGGAAAGGCTAGATACTGGACTTCAGCCATTTTTATGGTTCTACAAGACTGGCCTCAAACTCCTTGTAATATAGTTAGTGATTCCCAATATGCTGTATATGTAACTAAATATATTTCTCAGACTTCTTTACCATTATTTCCTCAAACTCCTTTACAAAAATTATTTTATTTGTAACTCTTACTTCCCCCACTGCCCCTCTTTTTATCACTCATATTTGTTCTCATTCAGCTTTGCCAGGACCTTTATCTTTTGGCAATAGTCAGATTGATTCTTTACTCATTGGCAGTGTCCAGCGGGCTCAGGATGAGCACCAACTACATCATACTAATAGTTTAGGATTACAATGGTGATTTTCTATAACACGCTGTCAAGCCCGAGCTATTGTCAGAGCCTGCCCATCTTGTGCTCCTATTATTGCACCTTTTTAAAGTCCAGGTATTAATCCTCAAGGCATTCAACAAAATCACATTTGGCAAATGGATGTAACTTATGTTCCTTCTTTTGGTCGTTTAAAATACATTCATCATACAATTGATACCTGGTCACATTTCCAATGGGCTACACCATTGCCTTCTGAAAAGGCTGACTCTGTTATTACTCATTTACTTACTTGTTTTGCGGGTATGGGAGTTCCTGCTGAACTAAAAACTGATAATGCCCCTGCTTATTGCTCTCGTAAATTGGCTGCCTTCCTTTCTTTATACCATATTAGTCATTCCACTGGTATTCCATTTAACAGTCAAGGTCAAGCAATTATTGAAAGAGCCAGTGCTACCTTAAAATTACAACTTTTAAAACAAAAAGGCAAAACATCAAATTCTGAAAGCCCTTTTTACTTTAAATTTTCTCAACCACTGGCGCCAATTACAGCAGTCTGCAGCAGTGAAACATTTTCAACAGCATTTAGAAAAGCTGCAAAACAGTAATCTGTGGGTGTATTATCCTTCATTACAAGGGAAATATTTAAAAGGAAAAGTTTTACAATGGGGCCGAGGCTATGCTCTTGTCCGTACGGGTGCCGGAGACGAGTGGTTTCCATCTCGACGGTTGAAACAGTGCCATAGCGAAGAGGAGCCAATCCGAAGAGTTCCTGAAAGAATTCCAGGAGCTAAATCTGAATGCCCAGAGAACATTCACTTTCAGAACTCAGCGTGTGGAACCCCGGACATGGGGACAACTGAAAAAGTTAACTCAAGAAGCTGAAGGGGTTGTTCAACAAGCTGGACAGCCCAAAACCCCACTGACTTTATTCCTGGCTATGCTGGCCGTAGTAAATTGTCAGTCTGCTGGAGACGGTGCCAAAGGGCAAACACCAAATCCCAGGGAGCCCAACATGTAATGATGGTTTTGAAAGAAATTCAAACTTGTAAATATAGAAAGGGGAAATGTAGAGGACTATATGCTCGCAAAGGAGACGTTCCCGATAAGTCCTGCTCTTGCAAATGAAGCAGGGCGTTCCCGATAAGTCCTGCTCTTGCAAACGAAGCAGGGCGTTCCTTCCCTGCAAACAGGGAGGACTAAGGAGCCAGCTGCAAACAGCAGACCCTGGGGGCTTGTTTATGTGTAAACATCTTGAAAATCCAGAAAGTCAGGGAAAGGTCAGAAAAACAACAATGTGTCTTGTGACTTGGTAACATTCCACAAACGACTGTACAAAATAAAGCGGAGCATGTCGTTCGGGGCGGCCGCCATGTTTGTCTTGTCTTGTGTTGTCTTGTGTGTTCATTCCTTTGTTTAGGAAACACGCGGACCTCAACAAAAACTTCTTATCTAATGACTAACAGAAATATAATTCAACTTTTCTAATGTACAAAACCAGCCTAAACTCAAGTCGTATTACTATCTGAGAAGGACACCCTCTCCACATGTTAAGGGCAGTGGGAAAAGTTGTCTCAAATGCTGTCTTGGGAGCAAACACTAGAGCATTCATAAGAGGGAATATATTTTCGTAATCTGAAGTGGAATACTGGCTTGACAACTGAGAACAGAGTACTAAATAAACAAGAAATAAGGTAACAACAGAAGACAAGAGTTTTTCATATAAAGCACAAAAACATTATATTAGGTCATTTTTGCCTCACTATAAAATAATAGCTGAGGCTGGGTAATTTATAAAGAAGAGAGGTTTAATTGGCCCATGATTATGCAGGCTGTATAAGAAGCATGGTGTCAATATCCAGTCAGTTTCTGATGAGAGCCTCAGGAAGCTTATAATCATGAATGAAGGCAACAGGGAGCTACCATGTCATATGGTGAGAGGAGGAACAAGGGTTGGGGAGAGGTACCACACTCTCTAAACAACTAGATCTCACATGAACCCCGAGGAAGAACTCACACATCACCAAGGGGATGGCACTAAGCCACCATAAGAGATCCATTGCCATGACTGAATATCTCCCATTAGGCCCCACTTCCAACACTGGAGATCACATTTTGACATGATTTGGAGGGAACAAGCATCCAAACCATATCAAACGTCAAGATAGAACATAAACAATAGGTTTGATAAATGCTTGGATTTTTTTCCTCACAATTAGTATTATTTTATCCTTTTCAGCCCTAACACACTTACCTAGCGTTAGCAACATTTGGCCAAACCAAATCTCCTTTCAAGGAAATGGTCCTGCCCCCATCCTTTGTTGCCAAAAGAGACATGTTTTGAGCCATGTGACTCTATTTCAGAACGCTGAGGCCCACAGAACCAAGGGTCCATTAATAGGCTGGCGAACCTAACTTTTGGACAGTGACAAGGAGATTAGATGGGCAAATAAACCTCCTTCTCTTATGCATTTGGACTGAAAAACATGTAACAAAACTGCCGCCAGGCACAGTGGCTCATGCATGTAATCCCAACACTTTGGGAGGCTGAGGCGGGAAGATCACCAGAGGTCAGGAGTTCAAGACCAGCTTGGCCAACATGATGAAATGCCGTCTCTACTAAAAATACAAAATTCAGCATGGTGGTGGGCACCTGTAATTCCAGCTACTTGGGAGGCTGGAGGCAGGAGAATTGCTTAAACCTGGAAGGTAGAGGTTACAGTGAGCCGAGATCATACCACTGCACTCCAGCCTGGGCAACAAGAGTGAAACTCAAAAAAAAAAAAAAAAAAAATGCCACAATGCCACAGGGATGAGCTATGGCCATGATCAACCAAAAAGATGACATACATGGTTAATTATTAACAATCCAAACATACAACAAGAAGTAGGAAGTCTATCACTGGGTAGAGGAAAACAATGAACATGCAAACACTAGAGTAGCAGAGGAACGGAGAGGGAGGAGAGGAAAAGAGGAAGAGAGAGAAGAAAAAGAGCAATGAGAAGAAAAGAAAGATGGCAAGAGTTCAGCCACAAATCTGCCCTGACCCTGAGCTTTCTGGTATCAGATTTCATTCAGATCAATCCTTAAGATAAACTCCATTATTCAGTGCTACTCCACGGGGTCTCTCTTTCACACGGTCAGCCCTACAGAAGCAGCCTACACAAGACCAAGTCCCCCTGAGACTATCAAGCGGTCTCTTTGACTTTCTGGAACTCAACTTTTACCTCTATAAAAATGAGGGTATGCACCTTCCACGTCCTTTTCTTTTTTTTTTTTTTTTTAACCTCTAATACTGCATAGATCTACAATGACATTTCGCAACTTGCCTGTCATTATCTTTGCTGTTCAAAAGCAATCACAGTAAACCTGCAAGAGTTAGGCCAACTCCGAGTTTAAGCCAACTCTTTTACAAGTAAGGGCAGGGTCATGGTTAAAGTGGTCTGAACTTGAGTATACACAAGTAGCCTCATTGTTCACTGTTCGGTTCAAATAAGAAAGCAAAATTAAATACGCAACAAAAACCCTTCACTTTTCACAATATTTACCTACTCATTGAATGATTTCTACTGAATTCCAATCCTCATAAAATAAAAATACTACAAATAATATATTTTTAAAGTAACCCCTTACAATTAAAATAAAGGTTAATTTGCATAGATAGGGTAATAAGGAACAATACATATATGATCTATTCATCAATAAAACAAGAACTATAAGAATAACCACAATAAGATGAACTATTTGATAGTAAAATAGATATTTGGCACCCCCTTTTTAAGCAGCAGAGCCCCTGGTAAAAATGAAATCAGACATGGAAACCCATTGTATGAAACATATACAGACAGAGCTGCTTTATCCCCTATCTCCTCTAGTAATATTTCCTGAAGCAATTCTAAGATATTAATAGTTTAAAAACCACTGCTACAGATTATCTAGGCAAGCTGTGCCATTCTAGAGAGTCACCTTACCAGTTAGTCCACACATGCAGTATAGCAAACACTAAATGAACTATATTTTCTGAACTCTGTGTTTGTGCATAAAAGGGAAATATATTTGTTTGAAATTTCTATATTGAAATACCTATAAAGATATCCATAAGATCATCTATGATCGTAGATAATTTTCCAGGAATCTTTTGCATAACAAAATAATATGAAATAATAAAATTGGTAGATAGAAGTTTTTAGAGGTAGGGCAAAAAGGTTTACTTTTACATTAAGAAAACTTTCATATGTGGTGAGGGAGCTGGAAGAGATGTGCAACAATTGTGTGGATTCATGAATCAAAAGAACTTGTCAGGTAATTTTGCTGTTGAGTTTGTTTTTTATAACCTCAAGGAAGAAATGTTTCTTACTTTTCATTTTGATAACACAGGTTTCATAAGCTCAGACATGATAAATTTCAAAAGCTACTTTCTCACACTCCCCAAAATTCAAATACTTAGAAATATGATGTTAACTTTATACATTAGCTAATCATTCTCAAGTCTTTTTTTTCCTTGAACTCTTTTTTGACCCCTTAAAATGTTACCAAAATTGGAAACCACAAAAAAAGTATTCAATTCCCATGTCCCATATTCCATATCATGTAGTCAGAGATATAAAGCAAAGGGTCATGCCATGGAAACGTACAAAGGGTGGGAAATAAATTTATTTATTTATTTATTTATTTA
>NW_012119154.1:11068870-11090074 GCF_000951035.1 Colobus angolensis palliatus | reverse complement strand
GGTCTTGAACTCCGGACCTCAGGTGATCCACCCGCTTCAGCCTCCCAAAGTGCTGGGATTACAGGTGTGAGCCACCGTGCCTGGTTGAGAATTTTCTTTAAACATTTGTGGTTCTGATTCTATATGTTAAATACCATTGATGAGGATGTGCAGATAAAAGATGTTTGAGCAACTGCAAGAGAATCGATTACAGTTGATAACCATAGAAAACGGAAATAAGGCTCATAAAATATTAGAACTAGAAGGGGAATTTATGTTGCTATTCCATCATTTTCATTTAAAGATAATACAATTCCCCCAAAAAGGTAAGGTAGTTTGTCTAGTGAAGGGGCTGAAATAGGACTAAAACTTTAACACCTCCCACTGTGAAACGTCTTTTCCAAAACGATGTCTCGTACATTTCAACTGATCTTCTTAAGAACATACAAAACAGGAAATATCCTATAAGCCAGCAATATTACTAGGCGACTACCCAGTCCACAGCACACAGCCTGGGACATGGTCACTTCTGGGAAAACAAGGGAAAAAAACTTATCGCTTCCTCTGCACTGCCATTATCACATAGAAGTGCTCAGGTCTAGAAATGCACTTTGATATATATGACCTCATCGAGCTATTCCAGCAATCCTAGAGATTAGTAGATGTTATTATTCCTGTTTTCAAAAGAGGATAGCCCAAGGATCAGAGAGAACAAGAGAACTTTCTAGGGTTACTTGGGTAGTAAATGGAAGAACTGGAATTTGGAAATCAAACATTTTGCTCCAAAGCTCTAGCACTTTGCATGACATTAGGAAGAAAATACAAAAGGTGAAAGGTCTTCACTTCCAACACCAAGCAGAGATTATTTGGGCCTATTAGATTACCAAAAATTAGGTCATGGCTACATTACAATTTAAAAGCCAAGCTCTAATACTCTTTTTTGCCATCTACTTCTCCATTTAGGATAGGTTTCATTCACTTTCCCATAAATATTTTTCAAATATTCAAGACACACTGACATGAAGGTCAGGCAAGAGGGAGGAGGGAGGTAGGGAGGTAGGGAGGGAGAGAGGGAAGGGAGGAAGGGAGGAAGGCAGGGAGGGAGGGAGGGGGGAACGGAGGGAAAGGAGTGAGGGAGGAGGGAAAGGAGTGAGGGAGGAAGGAAAGGAGTGAGGGAGGGAGGAAGGGAGGGAAGGAGGGAGGAAGGGAGTCAGGTAGAAAGGAAGGAGGGAGGGAGGCAGGTAGAAGGAAAGGAGGGAGGGAGGAAGGAAAGAAGGAAGGAAGGAAGGGAGGAAGGAAGGAGGGAGGGAGGGAAGGAAGGGAGGGAGGGAAGCGAGGGAGAGAGGGAAGGGAGGAAGGGAGGGAGGGAAGGAAGGAAGGAAGAAAGGAGGGAGAGAATGAGGGAGGGAGGGTGGGAAGAAAGGAGGGAGGGAGTGAAGGAAGAAAGGAAAGGAGGGAGAGGGAGAAGGAAAGGGAAGGAGGGAAAGAGAATGGATCAGTGGTTCTCTGCCAAGAGCTTACAGTTGCATTGAAGAAACTAGTTTATCCACAAATATCCATATCAGAAGGCAGAATACATGTAGGTAAGACACACAAGATATTCGAGAAAAAAGTAAAATGAAAGAGAGGAAAGAGAAAGTAGCTGAATAGAGAAATCAGAGAGAGCTATATGGCCACAGAATTGAGAAGGCCTTAAATGGAGAACAAGTATTTAACATATTTACAACATGAGCATAAAGATACAGAAGGAACACTGCAATGTGCAAGTGTACTTGGCAAACACGAGTGTTCTTTAAGGTAAAAATAGAGTAAGAGCAGACTCAAAGGGTCAGCTGTGGTCAGATAATGCAGGTGTGCAAACCTAGGCATATAAGGAGCTTGGCTCTTACCCAAGGCGCTGATATCTAAAGGATAAACACATTCCCCGTGACGAAGGAGAGAGTGGGCAGGGGTAATTGTATCTTGGGACTTAGTGTTGATGTGGGAACAAACACATGGTATGAATCACACATATTTCAGGCTGTGCACAGACAATTTATATTAAAACACTCCCAGCAGAAATGCCTATTTTTATGAAAAAGGTTGCCATTGATAAAAAGTGAGTGAGAGACCATATCAGAAAGCTACCGATTTCACCTTAATCAGAAATGAGTGTGATTCCACAGCACAACAAACAAGGGTTATTGGGGCACATATCCATTTCTGCCTTAGACACAGGGAATACAATGCAACAGACTGCTATGACAAGACTGTCACTTTGCTAGGTGGAGGCTGAAGAAAGTCTAAAGGAGGCAAGGAATACTGTCGTCTCAAGCTTCACTATTCTTGTCTCAACTTAAAAATCCTTTCTATACCCCAGAATTCTGTTCATGTCTCATTTCGGGCTTTCTTATGAAATGTTCCTTTTTTCAAAGAATATTCAGAGTCAAATAAAAATAAAATGTCTATTATTTACTCAGTGACAGTTTAGTACCTCGTATTAAAGAAATGAGACAGGTAGGGTGCAGTGGCTCATGCCTCTAATCCCAGCACTTTGGGAGGCCAAGATAGGCAGATCATGAGGTCAGAAGTTTGAGACCAGCCTGGCCAACATGGTGAAATCCCATCTCTACTAAAGATACACACACACACACACACACACACAATTAGCCAGGCGTGGTGGCACACGCCTGTAATCTCAGCTACTTGGGAGGCTGAAACAGGAGAATCACTTGAACCCAGGAGGCAGAGTTTGCAGTGAGCTGAGATTGTGCCATTGCAATCCAGCCTGGGCGACAGGACGAGAGTCCACAAAAAGAAAAGAGAAAGAAATACAGAAAGACAGAAAGAAAAGAAAAGGAAGAGAGAGAGAAGGAATGAGACAAAAAAAAAAAATGAAGAGTTGAATTACTCACTTCCAACTTTCCTTTTCACCTCTCGCTTGTTCCAATGTGAATGTTTTTCTTTATGGAATAGGTCCACTTAAGCCAGGTTTACAGGCTCTACTGTCAACTGCAAACTCTCTCAGTGCCAAAAAGAATCCCATCTGTTGTTCAAACTTAAAGTAAAATATATGCCTAACCAGGTTAAGATAGAAAGGATTAAACTGGATGTGATGTTTGACCAGGTCGTATACTCTTAGTTCTAGTATCTTCTTATGAAATGGGGGAGTAATAACACCAACCCCCCAGGGGCATTTTAGAGACCAGGTGAAATAAGGTAGTAGAAATCACATGTCCATTAGAATGCTAAGCGCACGGTAAGTCTTCTGCACATGTTTTCTGGTGGTATGTTCTGTAAAAAAGAGGATTATAGGATTATACTTGGTGTGTTATAGGAGACTTTGCAGCTATTAAATACAAGGTCTTGGTCTCAGGTGAAGCTAGATTTTGGTGGCCAAAGACATGTCCTAAAATAAGAAAATACTGGAGTTTTGAAAGGAAGCTAGCAACCTTTGAGGACAGAAGCAGCTTAGATATCCATGAACATAAGATTTTCTTAAGCCCCCTCCTAGATTTACCAAATCTAAACCTTTGAAGGCAGGGTCTAGTAATCGGCATTTAAGAAACCCATCAGCCTCACCCCAAGTCTTATCCATGCTAAATTTGAAACCTGCTGGCCTAGAATTTGGTTGCCTGTTGCTAATCCAAGTGCTAACAATAACTGGAACAATTTAATTAAAATCCCACAACTCTGAACACATTTAAGGAGAATTCTTTACTAATGTATTCTAACCCAACTCCAGGGGACAAGGAAAATACGTTTTGCTCATTCGACAGTTTCCATGTTCTCAACCACAGTGCCAACAGAGAAAACACAATCTACTTCACTTCTCCTCATTTGTAGAAATGGCAAAGACGTTTACCACCTCGAAGGAGTGCTGTGAGTTTCTATTTATTGGTGTTTATAAAGTCTTCTGAGTGTTCTGATAAATCAACTCTAAGTTGGCATTATTCATAGCACCCTGTTGGAGCTTAATACATATTCAATTAAAAAACAATGACAACAATACAGCAATAGCCACAAATTAGCATTCATTATAGCAATGCATTATTCTCACCCTACTGCTACAGTTTTATCTAGGCAGAGCTCTTTATGTCTAGAGACTGTAGAGTCCCTTTCATTAACAAAGGGCAATACTTGCTCATTGGTATCAACATTCCTCTAGTAACATTCACATCACACTTTCCTCAAAGTCCTCATTTTGTTCAAAGGATTCTTCTATTTGCCGCATACTAAGACAGGAAGGATATGTATTCTCCCTGAAGAAAGTCAGAATCCTGCAAAGCATCCTGGACTCTTCTCTTTCACATAAGCCCCCTCTTTCCAAATTGCTTTTGATTCTTGTTCCCCTTCTCCATGGTTATGGCCACCACTTTGGTTAAGATCCTTGTCTGCCTCAACGGACACTTGAAGGTGACCCCAAGACATTCTGTCATTACCATTTCTGATCACTTGAGTACCACTATGTTATAGCAATCCATCGAAATACAGATCAAATCATTTTATTTACTAGCATACGGCTCTTCATTGTGCGCTAACGATATAGCCTTAGAGTGGAAAAATCCCCCAAATGCCATCCTAACTACTAAAGAAAAATTATTTATTTGAATTGGGGAAGTAGCTATAAAGCACTCAGGGAAACTTTTACCAAGGAGAGAAACTGAAGCAAAAGGAACAGCTTAAGCAAAAAGCTGCAAAGCTATGTGTCTCTTTATCTACTTAGTTCAGGTTTCAGCCTTTTCCAGGGGGCAACGATCCGGTAGTTGGCCAAGTTCCCCACTGAATATGAAAGAACATCACCATTCCCTTCCCTGCCTTCCCCACCCCTAGACCCACCCCGCGTTTCTCTGGGGCACCACAGCTTATCTTGCTATCCAAGGTTTTGCTGACTGTGGTCTCCTGTTCTGCATGAGCCTTTCACAAGCATAGTTGAGGTTGAGGAATCTGTGCCTAGTGGGTTTGAGGTTTCATCAAGAGAAAAACGGGAAACTTATGTGATTTCACTGAGTAACTATTTTCACTACCAAAAAAAAAACTCCCATATTTATTCTTTCCCCCTTTCGAAATGGCACTAAGGAAACACATGCCAGACTGCCATGAACAGAGGCTGTACTTTCCAAACAGTAGCAAGGACTAAAAATAGAAAAGCTTGATTTGCTCAAGACGTATATAACTTCCTCTCCCATTTCCTCTCCCCACCATCCTGAGTCAGTTGACAGAAGCAGTGCACATTGAACCCTTTGCATGCTTACAACAGCCCCCGAAGCATCAAAAGGGTGATAAGTATAGTACAGACTTCACAGTCCTTTCCCAGAGAATTCCTATCGCTCAGTCGAAGAAAGAATAAATCAATCAAGCTACAAACGTCAATCAAGTAGCTATTCTATCTTCTCACAATAAAATAAAGGTTATGGGTGATACAGAAATAGGGGTTGTGATCCTGCCTTCAGGCAGTTGCTAAAATAAATGAACAAGAAGGTAATGGAAAGAGCAGAGGCCTGGGAGTCCAGAAACCTCGAATTGTGGTTAGCGCCAGCTCTTCTAGCAACTGTGTCACACTGAACAGCCACTTAAGAAATTTAGGCGCCAGTTTCCTCATCACAAGAAAGAGCAGATGGGTTAGGACCATGTCAAATCTAGTGCTCTATGATTTGTGATTTTAAATAATTTCTACAAGTCTCCTATGTTATTTTATGATTCTGGCTTTATAAAATAAAGTTTGGTGGCAAGATTAATGTACATGCAATGATTACATGACCCCACAAAAGGGTATCTATTAAACGGCAGAAAAATTAAACAGCATTAATAAATCTATTTATTACCTGACTCATAGTAGCCTTTACTTCTGAACCAGAAGTTGTTGGATACTCTACATTCAACATCTTAATTAGTCCTCAAAATAACCTTCTAAAATTGGTATTGATATCCTCATTTTTCATGTAAAGATGGGAAATGCAGTGGTAAGCACTCAAGCAGGGCTTCTTAGCCCTAAATCCTCGGTTAATATCACCACATCACGTGACTCAATCAAAAGACTGAGGATGCAGAGAAGAGAGAGATCAAGACGATCCAGTTGTCAGACACATGTGAGTAAAACAGTAGAGTTAGGCTTTTAAAAATGAGGATATGAGGGTTCACCAGTTATCGAGAAAGACACAAGAAAAACTGGCTTGGTATATGAAGCTGACAATGAGGACATGAGCTTGAAAAGAGCAAGGCCTGTATAAAAAGCACAGTGGGAGATAAGGTGTGCTACATACGATGAGGTAGGCCACAGAGTACTCTGAACAAATAAACCAGCAGAGAGATTTAATGTGGCATGCAACAAAAAGCCAGAGGAAGAAAATAATTATTTTTTTAACCACTAAGTGGTTATAGACATGCAGTTGGAACGTCAAAAAGATAGAATGAAGGCAATGAGTAGGTTGTAACCCAGAAAATATGAACTAGGATGATGGGCAAGAAAATAAAGAGATTGAAATAATCCTGTAAGCCTTGGTGATAGATATACAAACAAAGCAAGATCTATCATCAATGAAGACAGTTTAGGTGGCAAGACTAGAAAATATAATAGTATGTCTAACAGAATGTAAGCCTTTGAGCAAGATGATGAGCAGAATTAGGGATACACTGAAAGCGAAAAGCCAGGTGTTATCTAGGAAAAGATCTCATGGATAAATGAAACAAAACTTGTCAAAGGAAAACACACTACCAAGTCATAAGCAGTTCAAATAATTAGATAAAGAAAGATCAAAGTTGATCCTATTAGAGTAGTGACGTCTACTGAGAGAAAGCACAAGGTTGAAGTTCTGAACTCTGAATGGGCACCTAAATTTAGAAACAGGGAGAAAGGAAGAGGGGGTGGTAAAGAAGGGAGAAAAGGGATAGTTGCAGGCACAGCAGAGGATTCAAGGAAGCTAGTTCTGTTTAGTAAGAATCAAAGGAAGTGAAAGGGATCCTGAGAATATGGCAAAGCAGGAAGCACCAGACATCTGTCTTTCTACCTAGACAACCATTGCACTGCCACCATCTCTATTAACAACTTATTTTGGAAGTCCAGAGTCTAATAAAGGTGTCTACTTTCTGGAGGGAAGCTTTAGATCGTAAGTTGTGGTTAATTTAGGTAAAGTTTACATCTTAGCACAATAGCAACTACCTATAGCCCACTCCTTAGATCCTTGGTAGGCATCTGCGCACATGTTCTTGAAGCAGCTTGCACGCAGCTTACACGATCTAAGTTGGGCAAAAAGGACCCGTCTTCCGTATATCAAGGATCTGTGCACTGAACATTAATTGCTGCTTGTAATCACACACATAAAGAAAAAGGGGCAACTATCATTAGTGTTGCCCCTCACTCCAGCTGAAGTGACTTCCATGGGACTCAAAAGGCTAGTCTCCCTTTTTTTTTTTTTTTGTCCTTCCTTTATTTTTTACTTTTTCTCATTTTGGGAGACAGACCTTGTTAACCAGGGCATTTGAAAACAACAGAGGAAATTAGAAAGTCATGGCACATAACCAGGGAAACACGCAGGCTCAGAAGATACTTAAGACCACAAGCTAACAATAAAAGCTAATACTTAGCACAGAGAGTGGCAACAATAACCCCACAAAACAAAAACAATAACAGTAAACCTTGGGGAAGAGAAAAAATCTGATTTCCAGGGTTCTATATTATTAGTTTCAGATATACACTTTTCAACAACAAAAAATCAAAAGACATACAAAGAAACAGGACAGCATGGTCTACTCAAAACAAAAATACAAACCAACAGAAACTATCTCTAAAAAGACCTGATGAGGGATCTACCTGACAAAGACTTTAAAACCACTGTTTTAAACATGCTCAAAGCACTAAAGGAAGCAAGGAGAAAGTTAAGAAAATAACGCACGAATAAAATGGGAATATCAATAGAGAAAAAGGAAAAAAAAAAAGCAAAAAGCAATTGTGGAAATGAAAATTACAATAACCGAAATAAAAAATTCACTAGAGGAACTCAAAGACAGATTTAGCAGGCAAAAGAAAGAATCAGAAAACTTGAAGAGAAGTCAAAGTAAATTAGTCTAAGATCAGAAAGAAAAAAGATTGAAGACTGGTGAACTGAGCCTAAGAGACTTATGGGACACAATCAACTATACCAAAGTATGCAGCACGGAATTCCCAGAAGGATGAGACAGAGAGAAAAGGCAGGGACAATACTTGAAGAAATAATCGCCAAAAACTCCCCCAAATTTGATCAAAGACAAGAGTATAAACATCCAGGAAGCTCAAAAAAGTACAAGTAAGACGAACTCAAAAAAATACTGAGGAACCTTACAATTAAACTGTCAAAACATAAAAACAACGAGAGAATTTTGAAAGTTGCAAGAGAGGTGACTCATCACATACAAGGGATCCTTAATAAAATTATCCAGTTTTCTCAGCAGCCTTAGATGCCAGAAAACAGAAGGCCGATATATTCAATTCTGAAAGGAAAAAAATTATCAATCATGAATCCTACATCTGGCAAAATTTTATTTTTAAAGTGAGACAGAAAATCAAAATGAAAGTCGTGGGGAAAAAGAAAAAAAAAGGTGAGAGAATTCTTTATTACCATTAGACTTGTCCTGCAAGAAATGCTAACAGGAAACCTACAGGTTGAAATGAAATGATACTACACAGTAACTCAAAATCATACAAAGAAATACAGATCTCAGAAAAGGCAAATAGGTAGACACTTAGAAAAGCTAACATCATTGTAATCATGATGTGTAACTTTGCTTTTTGCTTTCTACATGATTTAAGAAACTAATAATTTTTTTAAATTACAAGTTTAAAATCTCATATTATTGTAATTTGATTGGTAAACCCAATTTTGTTTTCTACATAATTGAAGAAATGAGTGTATTAAATTACTAGCTTATGTTGTTGTGTACGGATGCATAAAGACATAATTTTGTTGCATCAACAACTGAAAAAGGAACTGAATTTTGTATGTTATCGAACTCAAGGTGGTATGACTTCACATTAGAGTGTTATAACTTTAGGATGTTAAATGCAACCCCCATTGTAACCAGAAAGAAAATAGCTACAGAATATACACAAAAGGAAATCAAGTAAGAATTTAAATATTTTACTAGAAAAAATCAACTGAATACACAAAAAACAATTATATAGAAATAAAGGACAAAGAAGTTATAAAGCATATAGGAAATAAATATAAATGGTTTTATAATCTTATAAATTTTATAATAGCTTGACTTACAATTTTTTGTACCATATGATGGTGTAAAAGTGATACATATTCATTAAACATAATACTTGAAGTATCCATTCTGCCTTTCACTTTCAGCAGAACACACAATAAATTACATAACATAGTTCAAGTTTTATTGTAAAATAAGCTTTGTATTAGATTATTTTTTCCAACTGTCTGCTAATGCAAGTGTTCTGAATATGTTTAAAGTAAGTAAGGCTAAACCATGATGTTTGGAATATTAGGTATATTAAATGCATTTTAAATTTACAATTATTTCAACTTAAAATAGTTTTAATGGGACAAATTATTTCAACTTAAGACAGTTTTTGCCCGGGCTGGAGTGCAGTGGCCAGATCTCAGCTCACTGCAAGCTCCGCCTCCCGGGTTCACGCCATTCTCCTGCCTCAGCCTCCGGAGTAGCTGGGACTACAGGCGCCCGCCACCTCGCCCGGCTAGTTTTTTGTATTTTTTAGTAGAGACGGGGTTTCACAGTGTTAGCCAGGATGGTCTCGATCTCCTGACCTCGTGATCCGCCCGTCTTGGCCTCCCAAAGTGCTGGGATTACAGGCTTGAGCCACCGCGCCCGGCCTTAAGACGGTTTTAATTGGACATAACCCCATCATAAGGTAAGAAGCATCTGTAGAAAAATAAGAAGTAATTCTCTGCTTATCAATAACTACTTTAAATGTAAATGAATTAAATTATCTGATCAAAAGACAGATTGGCAGAATAAATTAAAACACATAACCCACATATATGTTGTCTACAAGAGACTCGCTTTATATCCAAAGACACAGTTTAAAAGTGAAAGGATAGAAAACACCATTTCATGCAAATAGTAACCCACAAAAAGCAGAGTAGCAAAATATCAGACAAAATAGATTTTAAGTCAAAAAAGGCTAAAAGATAAAAAAGAGATGAAGAACATTATGTTAATAAAAGGCTCAATACAGCAAGAATATGTAACAATTGTAAATGTATACACACCTAATCAAAGATCATCAAAATATATAAACTAAAACTTAGCAGAATTGAAGGAAGAAATAGACAGTTGTATAATAATAGAGATTTCAATGTCCAACTTTCAACAATGGATAGAACAACCAAACAGTAGATAAGTCAGGAAATAAAGAACTTGAATGACAAACAAAACTAATTAGACCTATAATTGTTGTTAGGTAGATTGTTCTGTAGAGACATATACAGAACAATCTACCTAACACCAGTTGAGTACACCTTCTTCTCATGTGCACATGGGACATGTTCCAGGATAGAACATGAATAAGCCCATAAACTAACTAAGGGTCAATAGATTTGAAAAAGTAGATGTCATACAAAGTATCTTCTCTGAGTACAATGGGATAAAATTAGAAATAAATAGACATAAGTAAAACTGCAAAATTCACAAATTTGCAGTAATTAAATACTCTTTTCTTTTTCTTTTTTTAACAGAGTTTTGCACTGTTAGCCAGGCTGGAGTGCAATGGCGTGATCTTGGCCCACTGCAACCTCTGCCTCCTGGGTTGAAGCGATTCTCCTGCCTCAGCCTCCTGAGTAGCTGGGATTACAGGCACCATTATTTCACACCTGGCTAATATTTTGTGTTTTTAGTAGAGATGGGGTTTCATTACGTTGGCCAGGTTAGTCTTAAACTCCTGTCCTCGTGATCACCCCGCCTTGGCCTCCCAAAGTGCTGGGATTACAGGTGTGAGCCACTGTATCCAGCCAATAATATACTCTTAAACAAACAATGGATCAAAGAAGAAATCACAAGGGAAATAGAAAAACACTTAAAAATGAATGAACATGAAAGAAAACATACCAAAACATAAAGGAAACAGTGAAAACAGTGCTAACAAGGCAATTTATAACTATATAACATTAAATTTAAAGATAAGAAAGATGTCAAACCAACAACCTAAACCTACAGATTATGAAACTTGGGGGGGAAAAAAAAAAACTATACCCAAATCTACAAGAAGGGAAGAAATAATAAAGGTAAGAGTAGAAATAAGTAGAATGGAGAATAGAAAAATAATAGAGAAATACTAACAAAAACCAATAGTTCTTTAAAAAGATCAACAAAATTGACAAACCTTTAGCTAGATGAAGTAAGAAAGAGAGAGAGAGAGAGAGAAAGAAGAGAAGACTCAAACTACAAAAGATAGAAATAAAAGTAGGGACATTACTAACAATTCTACAGGAATAAAAAAGATTTAAGAGAGTACTATGGGCAAGTGTGTGGCAACAAATTCGATAACCCAGATGACAGGGAAATTTCCAAGAAACACGAAATGCACCAAGACTAAACCACAAATAAAAAATCTGAATATGCTATGAATACCAAGAAGATTGAATCAGCGTCCAAAATCTGAGTAAGGAAAAATCTGGAAACAATGGCTTCACTAATAAATTCTACCAAACATTGATAGATGAACTAACAATTATCCTCAAATCTTTCCAAAAAATTAAAAAGAAGGAAACACTTCCTAACTCATTCTGTGACACCAAAGATCAAAGATACTATATGAAAACTATAGAATAATATCCCTAATAAACATTGATGCAAAATACTTAACCAAATATCCCAAATCAAATTTAATAGCATATTAAAAGGTTTATATATCATGACCAAGTGAGATTTATTATTGTAATGAACGGATACTCAACAAACAAAATTAAATCAAGGTTATATATTACATTAACAGAATGAAGAAAAAGTGATCTTCTCAATTGACACAGAAAAGCATTTGACAAAATTCAATATCCTTTCATAAGAAAAATATTCAACAAACTGGGAATAGAAGAAAACTATCTCTATTAGTTTTCTAATACAGCAAAATGCCACATATGGAAACCCACAGAGAAAATCATACTCAATGATAAAAGACTGAAAGCTTTTCCTCTAAGATTAGGAATACCAGCTTTGGCCATATCAATTTAGTGTAATACTGGAAGTCCCCATCAGAGTAATCAGGGAAGAAAAAAATAAAGGTGTCAAAATTGAAAAGAAAGAATCAAATCATCTCTTCTTGTAGATGACATAATCTTATATGTAGAAAACCCTAAAGATTGGACACAAAAACTGTTAGAACTAAATAGTGAATTTAGCAAAGTACAGCATATAAAGTTACTATACAAAAATCACTTACATTTGTATCAACAATGAACAATTCAAAAAGGAAATAAAGAAAATCATTCCATATACCAATAGCATCAAAAAATAAAAGACAAAATACTTAGAAATTAACGTGAACAAATAGTTAAAAGTCTTGAACAACGAAAACTTGAATACATTTCAGAAAGGAATTAAAGACATAAATAAATGGTAGACATCTCACGTTCATAGAATGCAAGACTCAATATAACTAAGATGTCAATATTAGCCAACATGATATCCAGACTTAATGCAGTCCTGATCAAAATCCCAGTGACATTTTTTGAAAAAATAGAAAAACCTACCCTAAAATTCATATGGAATATCAAACGACCTAAAATAGGCAGAACAATACTGAATAAAAAGGAACAAAGGTGGAGGACCAACACTTCCTGATTTCAAAAATTAATACAAAGCTAAAGTAAGCAAAACAGTGTGCTATTGGCATAATAACACATAAGAGAGAGTCCAGAAATAAACCTTCACATATATGTTCAAATAACTGTCTACAAGGGCACCAAGATCTTTTAACAGGGGAAGGACAGTCTTTTCAACAAATGGTGCCGGGAAAATTTAATATCCACATACAAAAGAATAAGGTTGGACTCTTTCCTAACGTAATTATAAAAGTTAACTCAAAATGGATCCATGACCTAAAGGTAACACCTAAAATTGTAGATTAGAATAAAACGTATGCAAAAGCATCATGACATTGAATTTCACAACAAATGTCTTAATATGACACAAAAGGCATGGATGACACAAGAGACAAATTGAATTTCATAAAAATTAAAAATCAAAGACAGTATCAATGGAGTAAAAAGACAATCTTCAAAATGGGAGAAAGTATTATCAAATCATATCTGATAAAGGATTAATACTCAGAATATATAGAGAACTTAAAAAACTCAAAAAGAAAAAAAGGTCCAATTCAAAAATGAATAAAGAACTTGAATAGACATTTCTCCAAAGAAGGTATATATACAAATGGCTAATACATACATGAATAGATATTCAAAATCAGTAATCATTAGAGAAATGCAAATCAACACTACAATGAGATATCGCTCCGCACCCATTAGGATGGCTATTATCAATACAAAAAACAGTGTTAGCAAGGACGTGGAGAAATTACAACTCGTGTGCTGTTCAGAGGAGCGTAAAGAGTACTGCTGCTGTGGAAAACGGTATGAATGTTCCTCGAGATACTAAAACTAGAACTACCATATTATCTAGCAATTCGCTTCTGGGTATATACTCAAAAGAACTGAAAGCAGGGTTCGAAAGAGTTATTTGTACACCCATATTCATAGCAGCATTATTCCCACAGTAGGTAAAATGGGGAAAGAACCCAAATGTCTATTAACATGAATGGATAAGCAAAACATGACATATATATAACATGCTACAACATGGATAAACTTTGAGGACATTATGTTAAGTAAAATAAGCCAGGTGCAAAGATAAGTATAATATGATTACAATTTTACTGTGAGCTTGTGAAGTTAAAATCGTAGAAACAGAGAGTATAAAGGCGGTTTCCAGGGGCTCACTGATAGTGGAATGGGGGGTTATTGGGGAAGCAGTACAGAGGTTCAGTTTTGCAAGATGAAATGAGTTCTGAAGATGGATACTGGTGATAGTTGCAAAACAACATGAATGTACTTCATCATATTGCTACTGAACAGAACATTAAATGGTGAAGATAGTAAATTTTATATTATGTATATTTTGCCATAATTTTACAAGCTGGGGAGAAAAAAAAAAAGAACATAGGAGGTTCAAGTCATCAAGAGTTTTGCCTGCCTGGAAGAGGTAGAAGAAGCTGTCAGAAAATGAACAGTTGTTGCAGAATCAGAGGAGGTGGTAAACCCATTCAAGAGCCATTTCCCTAGTACTGAAAAGAGCTAGTTCACGTTGGGACTGTTGCTTAAATCCTCATTATAGACAGAAATGCAGTGGGTGTGAAGGGGAGGAGAGAGGATCTCATTTAATGAATCTGTAACTCTTTGAAAATACTTCTATATAGTTGCCATGGCCCAAAACTGGTTTCTATCCCCACTGGGCAAGAAGAGAATTACTAAAGTGACACTGTTTGACTTTCAATGAGCTAAAAGGAAATGAAAACAATCCTCCAGACACATCTCTGCTTATAAAATGGCTTGATACAAAATGATAATAAAAATGATGAAGTCTTCTGAATGTGCACAGTGAAATACTCTTCTGGTTGCTGTATTTTCTGTTCAATTGTTTGATCATCTCTTCATGAAATACCTAATTCTAGCTGGCCAGACACTCTATGAAGTTCTGACACTGGACCTTCACTCTGAAGTGTACATATTATAGAAAGTGATGGCTTGAATCAGTAAATCTCTGTTCAGGGGATAGTTTCTCCTTCTCTTTTCAATATACACCATACCATCAAATATGCAATTTAAAAGTTACGCAATTGTTCATTGCTCTAAATATGGGGATGACATAATTTCTAATGGAAAGAATTAAAGCTCAAGAATTGTAAAAAAAATTAAAATTTCATTTTTAAGACAAATCCTTTACTTGTTTAGAAATGCTATGAATGTCAAAAAGCCCAGAAGACAGGACATGTGGAATTATCATACTACCACACCACTTGTACGGCTAAAGACACTGAGATTTGACTCCGAGGCTTGATCTGCCCCAAATCACATCTTGATGTGTCATCTACAGTTCAGAGAGGAAGTGGCTGTAGGATAGATTCACGCTCCTTTAATCCCCAAGAGAATGACAGAAACTATCAGGAAAGAAGGGAATTTATTCACTTTTTAAGCCTCTCATAAACCAAATTTAAAAAAAAAAAAAACAGAAAAATTATATTTCTTATAATGTGAATGCTCTCATTCTTGTATCAATCCTATATTCCTTTTAAAAACTATTTGCCACAGAAACTTTTTTCCCACTAGTTGGAGAAATTTTACTTATTTCTATAGTAAGAAAGATTGACATTGACATCTTTACGAAATTTTATTGGTAAAATACATATAAAACTAACTAAAAATTATGAAAACATTTCCATTGAACAGGTCTGTACATAGTTTTCCCATATTTTCCACCACAGTGCTTTCTTCCGATATGTAGCGATACATTTTCTGAAATCTGAAGACAATATTACAATAGAGGATCTTGCAACAGAACTGGTGACAGCAAATAATGCAACTACTGGGAAAGGAAAGTGACAACTGCTGTTTTGTTTCCCTCAATAAAAATGAATATAAAGGGAGAGGAACAATATAGCAGCGCTGGCCATGGGGTGAGAAATGGACTGGCACATCTCAAAAACACAGAGAGCTTCATCCCTGCCTGGGACAGTTAATGCCATGGAAGCCTGGAACGCTACTTAGCCTCAGAGCCCCAGAGCCTTCAATGATACAAGATGGAGAATCCTCCCTACCTTTCCCTTTGCAGAAGTTGTCTAAAGGTTCCAGCGAGATAAAGTATATGAAAGTCTTTTATTTAAAAAAGCAATGTCTGCCGGGCACAGTGGCTCACGCCTGTAATCCCAACACTTTAGGAGGCCGAGATGGGCGGATCACGAGGTCAGGTGTTCGACACCAGCCTGGCCAACATGGTGAAACCCCCTCTCTACTAAAAAAATACAAAAAATAGCCAGGTGCAGTGGCTTGTGCCTGTAACCCAGCTACTCAGGAGGCTGAGGCAGGAGAATGGTTTGAACCCTGGATGTGGAGGCTACAGTGAGTGGAGATCATGCCACTGCACTCCAGCCTGGGCAAAAGAGCAAGAACCTGTCTCAAAAAAAAAAAAAAAAAAAAATTCAATTTCGGAATTTGCAGGCTAGGAGGCCCTGTAGAAGTCAAACTCACAAAAGCTAATGATAGAATAACGATAATAATAGCTTAACCCCTCAGAATTGGTATAGACACCCCATGCTGTAATACATTTTAAGTTATATAGTAAGAGTACAAAAATGCTTGACTTTTGAATGGATCAAGCAAAATCAGCTATGAACAGCAAACCTTTCTAAAACATTAGAGTTTCAAAGTACTATATTCAGAAATAAAATATGAGTTAGTGCCTTAGGTCATTGATGTCAGCATCCTCTACTCCCTTTAACTCCTGCTTTCAGAACAAGGTGTTTCTGCACCCCTGTTGATTGGATTATGTAAATTACAAAAGAACTGAAGGCTGTGTTGGCCCACCAGGGCTTCCTTACCAAATCCATGGATAAGAGGTATATGATACAATCTACGAGGGGTTTGTCAGAAAATATGCTAGAGGCCAGGATGGAAGATGTGCTAATCTTCCACTAAAGAACTGCAAAGAAAACTACCTCGGAGGTTCCTGGTTACTAAACATCAACATATATTATTGATGACACTGGCTGCTTTTTAAAGATTTAAGAGGATCTACATTCTCTCATTTGTAAAAAGTCCCCGAAATGATTTTGTTATTGTCTATTTAAAAATAAGTCACTGCTTTCATGACAATTGTGAGATCTAAATAAGTTCCTTCAACTCTCAGATCCTCATTTTTATTTCATTAGCTAAATTATACTTGTGCTGTTATAATGTATTTTGCAAATTATAAATCACCATGAAATTACAAAGAAGTGATATTTTATTACCAAGGCATTGAATTTGAGAGCTGTAAGAGAGCTACATGATTATTTAATTCAATCATTCATTTTACAGACAAAGTTTGTGGGAGTATTTCTTCTGTAAATATACATATATTATATATTTATATTATATTATATATATTATATATTTATATTGCACTATATATATTATATATATATAATCCTGAACCTTATAATAGCAAGGAATGGGATCACGGGTGAACTCCGAGGAGGCATGGTGCAAATCAAATGTCAGTGACAACTGTGGCAAAACCCAGCACAGAGACCCGCTAGCCCAAAATATCACAACAGTGAAAATGTTTACTAAGTCTTAGGACATGTCAATTACATAAAATATTCTTTATGTGCATTATGTCTTTGAAACCTCACAACAATCACCCATTTTACAGAGGATTCAAGTAGGCCACCGAAGGGTTAAGCAGTGCACCACACTCATGCGGCTAGTAAGCAGGAAGCCAGATGTGAACCCAGGAAGCCTGGAAGAGCACTTGCAGTGTTAACCATCGCAGTATGCAGTCTCCGAAGCTTTCTTTGGCTTTAGATAATGCGATCGGAGAGCACGTTTTCTGTGATGAACTCCTGACGGGCAGCAAAGTGAGCTTGAGATACATAGCAAAAGCCACCAGGACCTGAGCAGACTTCAAACTGCCACAACAAAAAGGGTGAGGGGGTGGGGCAAGCCTCTTTACAATGGATGTTAGGGGTATATAATGAAAGTCAGTGAAATGATTTAATGAGTTTATGCTTTCTAATAAAAAGGACTCTGCCACAGTTTCCAGCGCTGATGGTGACAGCGTGTCATTGAGAAGCAAAGTCACCGATGAAAACACAATGAGGGAGGAAATCGAAGGAGTTTGAGAGTTCAACTAGAGACCAATACACACAAGGGCTGGCCACAGCTCCTGCAGCCCTCACCTGGCATACATGTATGGCATGTAAGGGAGGGGCTTTGCTACCTGCCTATGGATCCCCAAACCATTAGCCTTGAGGACCCAGATTAACCTTGCTGGTCTGCTCTTGACCCGTGCATCTAAGGGCAAGTCTTCTGCTGGCCTGCATCCCCTAATTACACATATGGGTGAAGACTGAATGTATATACCCTATAACCACCCTGCATTTAAAAAACTATATATTCCCAATTTAGATAAAAGATAAAAGTTTAAGTGCAAGCTAGCTACTCTGAACAAGATATCCAGAGCCACTCCTCCCAAATATTCTCCCCAAATTCAGTTTCATAGAGCATTTATAAGTCAAAAGCAGACTATCACCACAAAAATGAAGAATATAAAAGGGAAGTAAGCAACAGAAATCCCTCCATGTAGTAGAACTATTGGAAACAGAAAACTAATATGAAGAATAGAGAAGAAATCCAATTCCATATAGTAGGAGTTCATAAAGAAGAAAAAGGTGAAGGAAAGATTAAAATATATTTTCAATATATTATAAGGAAATCATGACTGGGAGCAGTGGCTCACACCTGTAAACCCAGCGCACTGAGAGGCATCAAGGCAGGAGAAATGCTTGAGGCCAGGAGTTCAAGACTAGCCTGGCCAAAATAGCAAGACCCTCTCTCTACAAAAAAAAAAAAATTAAATTAGTTGGGCATGGTGGTACACACCTTTAGTCCCAGCTACTTCGGAGGTGGAGGCAGGAGGATCACCTAAGCTCAGGAGTTCAAGAAAGAAAGAAAACAAAAAAAAGAAAAAGAAAATAAAGGAAAGAAGAAAATCCCGTTTAGATAAAGAAAACCTTGACTTGAGTAGAAATAGCAGAATAGGTAAAAAGCGAGCTGTGTCTAGACACATTTTAGTGAAATTGCTGAATCCCACAAATAAAGGCTATAGACCAAACAAGAAAAACTTACTAAACTGGAAAAAGAATCAGACTGGCATCAGATTTCTCATCTGCTGCACTGAATACTAAATGATACTAAATGATAGTGTTGAAATCCTGGTACAATACTGAAGTAAAGCAAATTTGACCCAAGAATTCTACTTACAGCCAAGCTTGTACTCAAATATGAAGGCAATAATAACTCATTTTTAGATATACAAAGACTCAGGAAATATATCAGGCACGTAGCCTTCCCATAAAAATTACTTGATGAGGTACTACAGCAGAAAAAAATAACAAAAAAGAAAAGAATCAAGATGATGAATACCAGAAAAAAATAGTAAATAGAAAATAGCACAACAAACAGGTAAAAGTTAGTTTATTACTAATGTGGTTACAAAATTTAATGCAAGAAACAATTCTCAAAAGAGATTTGCTATAAAGTTAAAAATGTTACAACATATTCTCCAAATTATTTTAATAAAACTTGGGATGGAGCAGGGAGTAAAAGAATGTTCAAGCATCATTTGGCGTGTTTATTGGGAGCAGGATGTATAAGCAGATCATAATTTTTCCCTCATAGAGAAATAATTTTGAAAATACCTAATCTACATCATTTGATTTGTTTACATTACTTTTTGTTTGTTTGTTTGAGACGGAGTTTCGCTTTTTCACCCAGGCTGGAGTGCAATGGTGCAATCTCGGCTCACTGCAGCCTCCGCCTCCCGGGCTCAAGCAATTCTCCTGCACCAGCCTCCGGAGTAGCTGGGATTACAGGCACACACGACCACACAGAGCAAATTTTTGTATTTTTAGTAACAACGGAGTTTCACTGTGTTAGCCAGGCTGGTCTCGAACTCCTTGACCTCAGGTGATCCACCTGTCTCAGCCTCCCAGGTATGAGCCACCAGTCCCAGCTAGCATTACTTTTTTATAAGTAGAAAAAGACACACTACTTTTTGTAAGTTAAAATAAAAAAACACTAAGTACATTTCACCTTTGAAGAAACCACTAAGGCTCTTGATGGGAGAGACAAATTGGGATAAAACTTTCACTGACTCAAAAAGAACCAACTGTAGTTTCATTTAACTTTGAGCAAAGGAAATTTTCTGTAATATGCAAGCATAGTAAATCACTCCCTATACAGAAACTCAGGAGCTAAAGCAAAGCTAACCTCATTGGTTCTCCCTACATTCAATAGAACTAACCACCATCAATTTGCCTATAAGACTTTTTTTTTTGTACAGAAGTTAACCAATCTTTCACTGCTGAGAGTATAAATGTGCCACAAATTATTTCATGGTAATGGTGGCAGTGGTAATCAGGTTGATATGGGTGAGTAGGTGGGTGTGTGTATATGTACACATTCTCCACTATCAATCCCAGGGGAAAGGTTTACCTCTTTAAATAAGTTCTTAAAAAGTAAAGAAGAGAAACTATGATATTCCATGAAAAGCTTCCTAATGCTAAATGAAATATTGGAATACTCCCCTGGACTCTAGGTCAGCTACTGTCAAAGGGGTTTTTACAAGTCCAGACAACAGCAATGTCCATCTTCTTATCTGAATAACCAAACGGATGATGGTGCAGAGCCAAAAGCAACCAGGAAAACTGTGACATTTGCTTCTAGAAAGTCATACTGACCAGAGCCAGTGACATGCCTAAGAGCCTACCCAGCCTTAATAAACACTCAATGACCTACAGATGTGGACCATAAAAGTAGGAGGTAATTGCAAAGCAAGCTGCTCCTGCTACTTCTGCTGCTGCTGCTGCTGCTGCTGCTGTCAGGGTCACAAACAAGCTACAAATCAACTGGGGCTTGCTGGCCCAAGAGGAACTAGGCAAAGGGCCAGGAAGAAATAAGCATCTCAATCATCTCTTTGGTATGTGTTCACGGATCAAGATATCCTTGTATTCTCACCCTACAGAAAACAAGCATTTTAGGACACATTAAAGCTTTTGCTGACCATGTTGTTTTTGCCCTGGCAACATTGCCCACTACCTCTACTCTTAACCTCCATAGCCGGGATGTCTTTTCATACCCAGCCTCCTCCTCCTTTATCACACTAACTGGCAGCAGAAAGAAAGACTTTTATGATAAGGTGGTCCAACCCATGTAAAGCCAGATCAGCTGCCTATTTCTGTGAGTTCATGAATGAACGTGGCCATACTGTGGATTTTAGTTCTTTATGTCTAAAAGTAAAATCCTGTTTTTCTATACCTGAGATCATGATAGCCCTAATGGAATCACAAGACAAAAATTCCAGCGCCGGCCGGGTGCGGTGGCTCACGCCTGTAATCCCAGTACTTGGGAGGCCGAGGCAGGCGGATCACAAGGTCAGGAGATCCAGACCATCCTGGCTAACACAGTGAAACTCCACCTC
>NW_012119154.1:10949357-11068756 GCF_000951035.1 Colobus angolensis palliatus | reverse complement strand
GGAGGCTGAGGCAGGCAAATGGGGTGAACCCAGGAGGCAGAGCTTGCAGTGAGCCGAGATTGTGCCACTGCACTCCAGCCTGGGCGACAGAGCAAGACTCCGTCTCAAAAAAAATAAAAAATTCCAGTGCCAGTTTTGCTAAAACTTGAATTGATTTTCAAATTATCATTGTTAAACTAAACAAGTAAAATTAGTAAGTAGGAAAATGAGGCCAGGCATGGTGGCTCACACCTGTAATCCCAGCAATTCTCAGCCTGCCTCAGCCCCCTGAGAAGCTGGGACTACAGGCGCCTGCTACCACGCCTGGCTAATTTTTTGTAATTTTTTTTTGTTTGTTTGTATTTTTAGTAGAGATGGAGTTTCACTGTGTTAGCCAAGATGGTCTGGATCTCCTGACCTTGTGATCCGCCCATCTCGGCCTCCCAAATACTGGGATTACAGGTGGGCAGATCACCTGAGGTCAGGAGTTCAAGACCAGACTGACCTATGTGGTGAAACCCCATCTCTACTAAAAATACAAAAACTAGCCGGGCATGGTGGGGCATGTTTGTACAGTCCCAGCTACACAGGAGGCTGAGACAGGAGAATTGCTTGAACCCAGGAGGCAGAGGCTGGGCAACAGAGCAAGACTCTGTCTCAAAAAAAAAAAAAAGATTATAAGCCACTATTCATCATACACATCTATGAGCTTTGAATTGTTTTCATAAGAATAGATGCTCAAGAGCTTTTGGAGGCTGACTTTAAAATAAACAATTTCAGAGATTTCTCTTCTTTTCTTTTCCACTAATTCTGGGCCTAGCTCATGTTACTCTGTGCTTACTCACTCCTTTGAAAAGTAACATCTCTCAGTAGCTTTACTCATCAACTCCTTGAGACATACAGTACCTGTCTCTCTCCCAGCCTGACCATTCCTCTGAGTTTGCATCATTTCTTAAAAGGGGAAAGAAAATCAGTGTGAGGACATCATAAAGGAACACATTTCTACTCAATAACAAAGAGAAATTTTTAACATTTGAAGTAATCACCAATGGACAAAACCCCTCTGTTTTCTAATGTGGAGGGACTGGAGTTACGTTAGCAATCCTGGCCATTTTGCAGGACCGACCAGAAAAGGAGAGATGAAAACCAGAGGTATGCAAATACTGAATAGTAGGCAAATAAAAGCAAGCCAAAGGACTGGGAAACAAACAGAGAAGCAGAATTAGAAGTTGTCAACTGGAAGTCACCAAGAAAAGACAAACAAAGATATCATAAAAAGAGGAAGTTAAATATTGAACCCCTGAATTCAAAGCCATCAGATGTCAGCAGGTAAGTCCCCACGGATCTGAAGGAAGTCTACCAGACAATTCAGAAATGTTTGCATTGGGTTTCCTGCAAGTGCAACATGCTTTGTCTTAATTTATATTAACAGTATAACTTGGCATCCAACAACAGGTCTGGGGATATCACCCTTGTGTTTAAAATAATAACAAGCCCCTACAGTAAATTGTCAATGGTTTCAGGAACAAAGAGTAGGTTTCACAGCTAGAAACACAAGGCCTGTCACACTTACTTTGAGCTCTCCTTCCTCTGTGTTTTAATTCTTTTATTTTACTGCTGAACAATCCACTCCCCTTTCTGAAAATTAAGGTCCCACCCAGCCATCAAAGTTCAGTTCAATTTAAATTGTTTCTATGAATCCTTCTTGCCTATCTCCAATCACAGTTAATTTACTTCCCTCACTCTCCACCACTAACTTAGGACTTAGATTATGCTTCTGATCAACATATGATGACTAAAGCATAATTTACCATAAAACGACTTAAATGACTGTATACGCGTCTTCTGAATGTGATTCTGAGTACCGTGTCTGATGTATCTCCTTATCCTGTAGCACTGCCTTACCTATCATAGTTACCCATAAACATTTTGTTATCTAGGAAAACATTACAAGATTCAAACAACAGAAAGGGACTTGAATGTATCCACTCTAATTCCCTTGCAAGCCTGAAATTCTGAGACATGTACCTTCTTTGTAATCACCCTAAGGAATGTTATATAATACCTGCCTATGGGTTGACTGAAAAGAGGAAGAAATTACCAACTATGAGGTCAGATGAGAATAAAACCAACTGGCCGGGCTTGGTGGCTCATGCCTATAATCCCAGCACTTTGGGATGCCAAGGCAGGTGGATCACAAGGTCAGGAGTTCGAGACCAAACTGGCCAATATGGTGAAATCCCATCTCTACTGAAAATACAAAAAAATTAGCCAGGTGTGGTGGAAGGTGCCTGGAGTCCCAGCTACTCGGGAGGCTGAGGCAGGAGAATCACTTGAACCCGGGTGGTGGAGGTTGCAGTGAGCCGAGATCAGGCCACTGCACAGCAGCCTGGGTGACAGAGCGAGACTCTGTCAATCAATCAATCAATCAATCAATCAATCAATCAATCAATCAATCTAACTAACTGACCATCCCAAGGCTGAGACTCAGAGCATAAAACCTACGATGCCAAGTTCTAACGCTATAATCACTAGCATATATGTCTACTTACAAGAAGTATTCAATTTACACTGAATGAATGAAGAACAGATGAATTAATGAAGTGATTGCTAAAGTGTCACTACAAACATCACAGGCGTGGAGGTCACGCTGATCTTGACAGAAAAGCAAACCGAATCCCTCACCTGTTTTCCAAGTTTCATCTTTCCACATGAAAATGAGAATTGTTAAATCAATAATCCTTAAGTCTAAATATTGATTTGCCTTTTTTGAAGAAATAAAAGCTTATAGCATATATCAAAAATTCAGACAGCCAAGCAAAACTCTGGCATCACCTGGTCCTTCCAAACAAAAACATGTAACCCTCTGCAATGAATCTCAGAGCGTTGCAGTCTGATAGAGGACTAAAGCAATACCAAGTTCATGGGCCATCTGGGACAGCAGGAAGAAGGTCAAGGTCAGGAGTCAAGATTTTTCAGATTCACTAAGAGCTCTGTCAGAAACAAGAGGATCCACACCTTCTTGGGTCTCAGTTTCCCGATTTCCAAAAAAAAAAAGGAAATTAATTTAGCAAGTACTTGAAAGGACTGTAACTAGATGCCTGGCGCCAGAGTTGGACTAAATGATCTCTAAGGTCCCTTTCTGCTCTCAAAATCTTACAACTCTTATAATCACTGTTAGTAGACACTCTTTTGGCTCTGACCTGAAAATCTGGCTGGAAACATAAACAGTCTTCTACATAAAAACACACATTTACCAGCTATAATTTGGCCTTGGCAACATGAGGTTGTACCATAGCTGAGAGGAAAATGTGCAAAATCTTCTCCAGTGATAATGCTACTTTAGGCTATACCATGGCTCATATCTATAGGTGGTACACACCTGGGCCACAGCAGGGCCAAGCCACTATCACATCTATGTCACTTCTACACAAGAGGAGGGCATGTTCATTTTCTTATCAACAATCTTCCATATGAAGCGTCTCAGAAATAACAGGCCTCTCCCAACCAGATTTGTCCTTTTCCATTTGGCAAACTGTATTTTATTTTTTGTCTTCCTCCCTTCTGTTTTACAGAGAACATAAGCCAACATGGCAACAAGGCGTTTTGTTTATTTCCTTTCTCTTCAGAAACAAAGCCATGGCTTGAGTACATCTAACAGAACAAGGTCCACCCGAAAAAAAACTTTTCATAAACTTTTGAAAGCGCCATGTTTGAATTTTTTAATGGAACCCACTGGAAAATCCTTACTATTCTTCTTATGTATTAATAGTGATTATCAATATGACATCAAAGTATTTGCATAGCCCTTTCGGTTTAATACTTTCAAATCCATCTGTATTTCATTTAATTGTAAGAGGTATATATATATTTGTTTTGTTTTTAATGAAGACAAAACTGGGACTCAGCATGCCTTGCTCAAGATCACACAACTAGAATAAGCTATGTAACTAGTTTTCAATCACAAGTCTTCTGTCACTACTTCAAACAACCTTGTGAGAACTAAAGATTTAAAATGCAACAAAATAGTTTCTATGAAAAACTAAGAGAGGAAACAGAGTCAGTGACTTTAAAAATTGTACATGGTAAACACTACGCAAAAAACCAACCTCAGCAAAATACGACCAAAGGTATACTAAAGGCAACGCTAAGGATTTCTTCATTTTATTGAAAAAATGACTAAAACTAAGAAAAATCACTCATATTGGTTTAATTTGCCAAGGGTTCTATCTGTTGCATAAAATAAATACAAACTTTATAGGACTCTTGTTCATCACTGGCATCTGATAGTTGATTTTATTAGTATACACCAAAACAAAATGCAAGAAATTCATGGCCTATATTAGGAATACACATATTTTTTAATAGCCTTAAAAGATCTAGACTCCAAACTGAACTGGAACTTACTGGTTACAACTACAACTTACTGATTTCAAATGACAGATAATATTAAAAGCTTTTTCTACTTCTTAATATCTACTATATGAAAATACACTCACCAAGAAATCTCTATAGCTCATTCCCTCCTCTCCTTCTTCAAGTCCTCGTCTAAGTGTCTCTTTCTCAGTGGGGCCATATTGATGATGCTTACCCTAGGTAAGCCCTGACCCCCTCCCTGTTTCCCCACTTATCCACTCTAATGTACTTTGTAATGAATACATCTTGTGTATTTCCACTAGTTCCACTAACTTTTACGTTCCCTGAGGACAGAATGGCGTCTGTCTTTTTTGCTAGAACATTCCTAGTGCCTGAATAATGCCCACATAGGAACACAGAATATTTGTTGAGCGAATGAATCATTTCTTTCTTTGTCTCCTTCAACCTCAAATTTAGGAGAAAGAAAGGCAAATAATAGAACAAACCATTTAAGCAGTTGTCACCTCAGACTTTTTCTCTTTTACACTTCCTATTATAGGATATTTTAAATGTATACAAAAGTATACATTTAAAAGACTGTATGCCTATATCAAAATATCTCATGTATGCCATAAATACATATACCTACTTGTACCTACACAAATTAAAAAGAAAAAAATACTGTAAAACAAATGATAAAATTAATGAGCAATAATTCAGTATATTGTATGTTCCACAAATGATATTAGGTATTTTTTAAAAGGTAGACTGAATAACAGAATAAACTTCGATGCACCCAACAGTTATCAAATCATAACCAACCCTATTTCACCCATGTTCTTACTCAGCAGTTTCCGACCCTTATTATTTGGAAAAAAATTACCAGACACCATTCCATTTTATCTACAAATATTTCCAATGTTTCTCTAAAAGACAAAGAAGACTCATTTTTTTCTTCAATAGATCTATATGAACACAGTCACACCTAAAACTATAACAATAATTCTATTACTTTGTGAGATTTTCTTCTTGACATAAAGCACTTCTTCAGCTCAAATGGTGGCAGCTTTCAGCAGTTACCTATGATCACAGTCTGAGAACCACTTCTAATGTCACATCTGATTCCAGCCCCGAGTTACTCTGCAATTACCACTCTCTGGAAACCAAGAGTTCTATATAATTGATATGTATAATGTGCACCCTTGAACTTACCCAGAAGAGAAAACCCTAAGGATATTTGATGTTGCTTTTGCTAGAAAACATGTTGCTGACCACAAGGATCCACATTAACCAACTACAGCCTTAAAATGTCAGCCTTACTCATTTGGATGCAATATTTGTAGATAGAGAATACAGTAATAAAAAAGACATGGCTGTATGTCCTCCAAAATAACAAGGAAATGTTGCCTTCTCAAATGGTATTCCTAAAAAAAATGGCTTTGGGATCTGAAACAAAATTGGTAGGCAAAAGGAGTTTGAGGGCTTCGGAGGGTAAGCCAGCAGAACACTGGGAAGCTTGAGTAGGGTATGTTGCATTAAAGTACCTTAGATCTTCGTAAGCTGTAAAGCTCTCAATAGGCCCCGGATAAATGTTTATCCAGCACAGAAACAATCATGAAATTCATGAGCTCCCTAGGATGGCTATAAACATGACTTCAACTTCAGCTCTTACCTGTACTTTGAAAGCCTCTTCATCAAGAGGCGGTGGAGGAGGAAAGTTTCCAGAGATAGATGGAAGGGCACTGGAATCATCTAGAGGTGGAGGTGGAGGTGGAAGAAAATCACCTACAGAAAAGAAGTACACACATGAAGTTAATAAGGATGCAATGTTACAGTACTCTTATGATATATTTGTTGGCATTTTACTTCTTTATAATTGGCTTTGACACATAATTTTTTGTACTGCATAAGAATCATTCCCCATCTTAACTAGTAGCCTTAATTAGTAGTCTTAACTTTCAGAAGAAAGAGGATCAGATTTGATATTGAGAAATGGTATAAAAGCTAGTCTAGAGGGGTCAATATATTAAGTAAAGCAAAGAGTGAGCTTGGCGGCGGGGGATAGGGTTACCGAATTTTATACGCCTTGGTGCTTGCCCTCAATACATTTTCAATCAAATAGAGTAGGAAAAAAATTGTACACAACTAAAGATAATACAAGGTGCAATTTATGAAGATGCACGAATAACCTCTGGAAATTAAGATAAAGTGGAGGATCATGGAAGTCTCACTGGATCATATAATTTTCCTGAAACATGATGTAGAAAGCACGTCCATCCTTGGCAGAGAGACAGGAGAATATAGGCATGGAGATCAGAAAGTTCAGAGCACAGAGAATAAAAAGCAAGTCATGACATAGGAAAAACATGGGACACAGGAATGTAAAATAATGTCAGTGGGTTATAAAAAATATGTGATAAAATTAAGCTTTTTACATGTTGCACATCGAAAAAAGGGTTTGAATTTTATCATGCATGCAGCAGAGATCCACCATGGATTTCTGAGAAAGAAACACTTGGTTACAATATGATTTACTAAAGACTGATTTAAAAGTCCATGCAGGACAGATTAGGAGAAAAGAATAAGAAACAACCAATTTAGAAATCCATACACAATCCAGGCAAGAAGTAATGAGACTTCGAGCCACTGAGAAAAACCTAGCATCTCTCACCAATAAGAGCAGCACACTGCTGTTAGAGTTATTGAGGGAATGAATGTAATCTCTGTGATCTAAGTTATACACATATATCCAAGAGCTCTATGGTTCCTGATATGAAATCTTTTTAAACAGTCTGCAAAAAATGGTATTGGAGAAACAGAAACTTCTACCTTTTAACCTTTTCTTTATTTGTTATTTTCCTATTAAAAAGAATGTTTTTGACGTGTTGGAGAAGAGATCTTTCCTATTTATGGATGAGTAGCTTTTCCTTGCATTTTAGTTGTGCAACACTTAGTGGGGTAGGGCAGCAGTCTCCATCATTAAATGAGTTGCTTTTGGATATTACCAAAACATCATAGTTTAGGCCCTCAGAAATAAAAGTATAAGAATGGAAGAGTGAGCACAGCAGAATGACTATGAGTAGGTTTCGTTGTTCTGATACACCTTTGAAATGGTTCAGTTGGCCTCTATTTGCCTTATAAATAACAGTCTTAGAATTGAAAGTATAGCTAAGCCAAGAACGGTCAGGTCTAGCCCCAAGCCAAATTCAGACTGCTAGCAATCAAAAGCACTATCTCTCGAGCACTCTGCTTACTAGACTCGCAGCATGCCAGGCAGTGTGCTAAGATTTTCATACACTGCCACCGAATCATACAACAACCCTCAGTGCTGATGGTTCTCAAACTTTCGAGTTCATCAATATCTCCGGAATGCCTTATTAAAATACAGATTTCTGGGTCCTGGATCCAGAGATTCTGATTCAGTAGGTCTTGGGAGAACTCCAATAGTTTGCATTTCTAATAAGTCCCTGGGTGATTGATGCCTTTGGGTCTGAGAGCACACTTTAATAACCACTGCATGTTATTACTACTTCAGACCCACAGGATAAGAAACGTTCAATAACTTACATCACAAAGAAAATGTTCTACTTCTCTTATTCTGTGGGTGCACAAATCTGGGGAAATAATTTGTCCATATCTTTATGATGCTTATAAATCCCATAAACCTGTATTCATTCCATTCAGTAGTTTTAAACATTGGTTAAATACCAGAATCACCAAGGAAACACATTTAAAAATGCTGACGTCTGAATTCCATCTCACAGCAATTCAATCAGAATCTTGGGGATAGAAGACAGGGAGTGAGGGGGTCAGGCACAAGGACACCTACAAAACCTAAGTGATTCAAACCGGCAGCCAGGATTGAGAAACTTTCATTCGGCCACAGACAGCATGAAAAAGTATTTCATACCTGTTAATTAAAATGAACTGTCAAGAAGTTCTTCACTGCCTTTAAAAGTCTTAATGTATGAAAAGAATGCTCACAATAAGATCTCAGGCAATGAGGCGAAAACAGTTTCAGTTGCTGATTACCAACTCAAGTTCACAACCTAATTTCCAGGTTCAAATGTTCTATCTGAACCTATGCTGTATGAGTCCGTTCTCTCACTGTTATAAATAACTGCCTGAGAATGGGCAATTTATAAAGAGGTTTAATTTACTCACAGTTCTGCAGCCTTGACAGGAAGTATAGCTAGAGGGCCTCAGGAAACGTACAATCATGGCAGAAGGTGAAGCGGAAGCCAGCACCTCTTACGTAGTGGCAGGAGAGAGAGAGCATGAAGGGGGAACTGCCATACACATTTAAACCATCAGATCTTGTGAGAACACACTCACTATCATGAGAACAGCATGGGGGAACCACCCCCATGATCCAATCCCCTCCCACCAGATCCCTCCCTTGACATGTGGGGATTACAATTCAAGATGAAATTTGGGTGGGCACACAGAGCTAAACCATATCACTATGTCTTCTTCATACCCACTTCATAAAAGGATTCCTGGGCCCCCCTCTTATACTTCATCGGATTCTGTTACATCATGGGAAATTTTCAGAGCATCAGACAATATCAGAACTGAGCAAAATCTTGGAGATCACACTATCAAACAGAGGCCCTGGGTGAGTGATGTGATTGGGTCTAAGACCACACTTTGAGAACCACAACATGTCATTCCTACTTTAGACCCACAAGATTGACAAGGTTCAATAAACTATGTCATAAAGAAGCTACATAAAAAGTCCAAAATGTCACCACAAATAAGTCTTAAAAAGTACAGCTGTCTGTCCCTTCCAAATATATCCTTCTTTACTCTGTTTCTCTAACAGAACTTAGACATAGTGAGGCACAGGTTGATGACAATCCTGGGCGGGTCAAAAAGAACAAAAAAGAAAAGTGGAATGTTTTTGTTTGTTTTAAGAAACAACTTGAAAAGATGGACTCTATTCTAAGCATGAAAAGGCAGATGTTAAAAAGCCCTCACGATAAACACATAATTATCTGCTTTATTTAGATCAATTATTAAGTCAGACCAAAGTTTTCAGTTCTTTAAGCTTCACCATCAAAGGGTCCTTACTGCATTCCTTAGAGAGGAGCTCACATTTTCAAAAGATGTAGAGGAACGGGCAAATGTCTCAAAAACAGATACAAATCTGATAAAAGGAGAGGAAATAGGTCCCTTGGAGAAAGGCATAAAGTAACTGGGATACTTTCAATGAAAAACTGCTAATAACTATCCTAAATCAGACGGAAAGTTTAAGAGAATTCTAACTTAAAGCTCATCATTTTAATAGACAAATAAATAAAGGGAAATGCCTCTAAGTTGCTGTGAAAATAAGTTCAGCTTTAGAGAGAAGGCAGAATTCTCATGTTTAAGAAAAATGGGAAAATGAAAAGAACTGAATTTACGAGTAGAAGAAGGGGGAAGGAGGTCTTCTCCGTTCTAATAGATTTCTGCAAACAATGAAAGAGCATGGGACTTTGATTCCTAGGTGGCGACCCTTCTGGAGAAAAGCCCCTGGATGAAATGAACTGCAGTACCTCCCAGCCAGCACAGGTAAGCTGTAGATCTTCATATGAGTGCATGCCCTATCCTCTCTGCCTTGCCTCCCAGATTCTGTGACCTACAGGGAAACGTGCAACTCACCTCCCAGACTGTGAGACATACAGGCAAGCTTTAAAACAAAACAAAACAAAACAAAAAAAAAGTCATCCAGCAATTGGCAGCAATATATGAAATCTAAAATGGAAATGTCCAGTTTTAGAAGCCATAGAGTGGTCATAGACACGTGCCTTCAGACCTGGCCCCTCCATACTCCTCCACTCGTCATCCGAATCCTACCTACATACAAAATATATTTATGCCTCAATTTTCACGTAAAATGGTTTATTCAAAGTTACATAGCTGGTGAAATACAGAGCACGAAATGGATTCTCACTCTCTTGGAGAGATGCTGAGAAGTATCTTGCTTGATTTGCTCCATGTGAACCCAAATCATTCAGCTAATATTCAAAAGGTTTTTGCTGTGTGCAAGAGGTAGCAGCAAGAAACAGTTAAACGAGGAGTTGGACAAATCAAGTATTCCATCTCTGGTTCCCAAACACTACTTTCTGCCAATTTACTTCAGAAAACAGCCTGTCAGGCATATTGTTAACTCGAAAAGGGAGTGAGGAAAAACTCCAGAAGACCTAGCTATGCATATTTCTCAAGCTCTCCCTTTTAGCCCGGGGGTAAAAAGGATGCAGCAGTGAGAAGCAGGGATGCTTAGCTGGGACGGCCTGAACTTATTCCCCACTGTGGTTACCCTAACACTTGCGTCAGTCAGATACGAAAGGCATCTCCCTAATGCGGAGCTTGCTCATCCCTTTATGACACAAAGGCCCCCATCAGAGGGTGAGGATAACAAGAATTTACCTGCAAAGTAAGTAAATTACTAGTTATGGGTAATTGTGGTAGAAAAACACATGGGAACAATTCAATTCTGACTATCAACCAAGTTTGGATTCGTTTACTCTTGTATAAAAAGAAAACAAAGAAAGCATCACACTCTTCTTCATCTAAATACCCATATAAAACCCACACACACATCCAAGGATTTAGATAGCAGTCCTTTTTGTGCCTCATATACAGTTCTATCAGAGCATCCATAATACTTGATTGTATTTGTGTGTTATGATCACTCCCTCCCGGTTAGAACTGAAGCTTCTCACAAGTAGAGTCCACTCATGATTCATCTTTATATGCCCATCTCTAGTCACAAGTCTGGGCCAGAACATCCTTAGTAACTGTAGGTTGAATGACTGAAAAATGAAAACCCACTCAATTACTTAACTGGTGTTTTAATAAATGACCTGGTGTCTTTGACCTGTACGTCGCAAATGTCAATGTTCCAATGTTCCAATCATCAGGGAATCCAGATCAAATGCAGACTCTGATTCAGGTCCACACTGGGGCTACAGATTCTGCATTTCCAACACGCTCTCAGGTGTTGCTGACATAGACCCACGGGCTGCACTGGCAGTGACATGGCTCTAGCTTCCGCTAGCTGGCAGCTACTGCTTCTCCCACTTTGTTGAGGGGATAATTTTTGGTTGCTGGAGGAAAATCTAACTATTTAGGTAAACATAAAACCATTAGATACTCCACAAGTTAATAACGTTCTAAATTATGAAGCCAAAAGAGACTGGGTTGGAATACACATACATACACACACACACACACACACACACACACACACACGGTGAACAATGAACATTTTTTTAATCATGGTTAGCAAAGCATAAGTTTTAACTAAAGACAGTTATTCATTTCCATTAATAGTAATTAGTGGCCAGGCACGTGGCTCACGCCTGTAACCCCTGCATTTTAGGATGTTAAGGTGAGCGGATCAGGAGGTCAGGAGTTCAAGACCAGCCTGGGCAACAGGGTGAAACCCAGTCTCTACTAAAAATACAAAAATTAGCAAGGTGTGATAGCAGGTGCCTGTAATCCCAGATACTCAGGAGGCTGAGGCAGAGAATTACTTGAATTGGGAGGCGGAGGTTGCAGTGAGCCAAGATGGAGCCACTGCACTCCAGCCTGGGCGACACAGCAAGACTCCATGTCAAAACAACAAGAAAACAAAAAACAAAACAAAACAAAAAACAAACAAACAAACAAAAACAGTAATTATTACAGAAAAAAATATAAGTTTGAAGGGAAAATAGTACAAAATTTTAAGTCCAAAAACTTAAAACACAAACCCCAGCACCACCCTTTACTTCAGGCAAGGCAATTCTACAGTCCCAGACCCAGTTTTCCTCATCTATGAAATGAGGATAACCATAGCTACTTCACAGTGTCAATCTGTGAAGCAGCTAACATAGTAACTTTGAAACTTTTTGAACACAACCTTGAGTAAAAAAATATATTTTATATAATGTGGTAATATTGCTATCTAGATATGTACACATACATGTATACTAGAAAAAAAGGATTTCATGAAACCATATCTACTATATAAATAAAACACATATTGAAATGTTCTGTTATCAAAAAAAAAATTGGTTGTGACCCATTAAATCGACTGTGACCCAGAAATAGGTCTCAATTTACGTTTTGAACATAAGTGAGCTAAATTACATGCAAGTGATTAGTACAATGTCTACATTATACATGACAATGCTTTCTTTTCCCCTTATGCACAAGAGGGCAACTGAATCTAAACCTGATCACTCAGAGGAGGAGACCAAGCTTCCTGAACACGGTTCCTTAAAGAGAAAAAGTGAGAGGATAAAACAAATGTAGCAGCAATGATGATCTCCATAAGGCAATGGAATTATGCCGCAGCTATAATGTATACCCCACAGACTACAGGCAATTTATTATGAAGCTAAATAACTGAAGACTTCATTTACAATTTCAACTTCAACTCCATCTTCAATTTGCATCAAAATATGTGTGCCACCAAGAAAACTGCACCAGAAAGCACCTTGGGTGAAATGTTTTTAAATGAAGCATTCAAGGCCTAGGACAGCATATATGTTATCATTAGTTTAATAATGTATACACATATCTGTATGTATTACCACGAACTATCTTTTAAATGGAGTCTCAAACTATTGATAACAGCAAGTTGTCTCTATGAAGCTAAATTTTGCAACTAAGGAATGAAAAGTGGAAGGGAAATACTCTCCATTACACAAATTCTTAACCTGTCATTATTTTACCCATTTATAATTTTTAAATAACACATATGCACAAAACAGAAATTTTCAGTACCTGAAAATGTGTCATCTCCAAATGTTCAGCTGAGTAAGGTTTTAAAAACCACCAGGAAATGCATTACGGCAAAGGCCAAGAGAAAAATTGAGGATACATCCCATTTAATGCATCACTTCTCGGCCTTCTCAACCTATTTACACTGCACTGGTTGGATCTAACAATATGAAAGCAATTGCACTGATTTGCTCAACATGCTGTTTCTATTAGAGATGAAACCTTTTCCAGCTCTTTTCCTGTCCCACTCTGCCCTTCTATCTGACATGGAAGGGGTTACTAATTTGACTGATCCAGCTCCTACTGTGAAAGTCTCAGTTTTAGAAAGCAATACTCAGGAAATCTCCTTCTTAAACTTCCTTCTTCAGACCTCTGAGCATCTGGCTCCCAGGACAGACCAGCTGGAAGGTTGTACTTCTTGACTCTAAAGCAAAGGATCAGAATGTCAAGCCAGGTCTTCAGGAGCTACAGCTCATTGAGTATGTTGACTTCCAAGATATAGTGGTGTGAGGAAGATATGGGATAAAAATTCTGCTTGTTCCTAGAGCCAAAGCCTCTGCGCTATCTCAGTGGGATCACAGACCTCTGTCCCAGAGGGAGAGCAAGCACTTATGAAGCTATTAATAAAGCAGCATCTGGACTCTCATTTTGCCACCATTTCTACAGTGAAAAACTCCTTTAAGAACTCTCTGGGAGACATGATAATTATCAGAGCAAGGCTTGGCCATTCCATGTTCTCTGTCCTCATTGCCATCAAAATAGCACAATATATCTCCCTTGAATGACAACTCTTCCTCTGTAAATAAGATATGTGACCTTGACCGAACAACATTAATTTTTTAGTTATCAAGTTAGGTATCCTTAAACTTCAGGTTCCTTTTATACATTAGAAAAATTAACTTTTCTATTTTTCTTCTATTTGTATTTTCTGCTATTTAACTAGAAAACGAATTATTAATTCTGATAATACTCAATTTGCTAACAAATTAATTTAAAAGGCAGGACTAAGATTAAAAATATAGATGAAACACAGAATTGATAATAGTATAGGGAAACCAGCATTCTCATATGCTACTGCTACTAAACTTTTCTCAAGAAAATTTGGCAAGAGGAATCAAAAGCCTTAAAGATATTTATAAACTTTAATTCAACAATATCACTTTTAATAAATTATCCTACCAAAGAAGCAACTTAACATGTAGAGGAGCACGTTAAGGAAACTTCATCACAAAGCAATGTAATGCAAAAACTCAGAATGTTCATTACCATGGTACTGGTTGAAAAATAAATTCCAATCATACACTGGGAAAATGTGTGGTCACCAAAATGATGATGTTGATCTACATCTTATATCTATTTATTCATCGAGTGCCATCTGTATATCATACATTATTCTAGATCCCAGGTAAAAACAAACAAACAGATAGAACAAACAAAGTGTGCTCCTCCACGAATCCTCATGGAACTTATACTCTAACAGAAGAAGAATGCTTAAAAAGTAAATAAAACATACTGAATATCAAATGGTGAGAAGGGCTATAATGAAATATAGGGCAAGGAAGAGGGTTGGGACTGCTAGGGTGGTGGTGGGTGTTGCAATTTTAAAGAAAAAAAAATGAAAATGGCCTCACCAAGGTGATATTTGGGGAAAGACTTAAATCTAGTAAGGAAGTAAGTATTGACATGTCTGGGGGAAGAACATAAAACATTGCTTTTCATATCATTTTTTAAATTTATATATATATTTTTGAGACGGTGTCTTGCTCTGTTGCCCAGACTGGAGTGCAGTGGCATGATCTCGGCTCACTGCAAGCTCTGCCTCCTGGGTTCACGCTGTTCACCTGCCTCAGCCTCCCAAGTAGCTGGGACTACAGGCGCCTGCCACCATGCCCGGCTAATTTTTTGTATTTTTAGTAGAGATGGGGTTTCACCGTGTTAGCCAGGGTAGTCTCAATCTCTCGACCTTGTGAGCCACCCGCCTCAGCATCCCAAAGTGCTGGGATTACAGGCGTGAGCCACCACGCCCAGCCTGTTTTTCATATCTTATCATGTAAGAAACAAGGGAGGTTACTGAATTGTGCTTATAATATGGTCCCAATTTTATACAGGCCGGTATGTTAACAGGGGTTGTCTATAGCTCATGAGATCCTAAGCATTGTTTTTGATTTTTTACCCTTTTGGCTTAATTATTATACAATAAGTGAATTACAGGCATGCGTTTTTTTTAAAAAAACCAAAAATAAGATACTTTAAAATGAATCGCAGAATCTACTCAAACCCAGTGTTTAATTTTAATGCATCAGTATGTGTACTCAAGCCAAAATTTAATGTCCCTGTCATCTTTCTAAATAACTTAGCTTGAAATGCTCTTTGAGATTCTCAAATTAAAAAGCAAGAAGAATTATCTCTAAAGTACATGACGTCTCCCTGATTTTAAATTGGACAGTTTCACTCCATATTTAGCTAATATAGAATATATCTGAGACTCTAAGAGTCCTCTTTTATAATCACAAATAAGTACCCTGTACGAACGTGAGACACCTCAGTGTATTACATGAGATACAAACATACTATAATTCTCTATCATGCAGTGGTTGGATAACGAATTCAGTTTCTCAGTAGAAAACATTAAATGGATTTCAAAGAGTATGAAATTAAGACGACAGTCTAGTTCTGCAAATTGACTAGCACCAAATAGCACTTCTGAATCCACCGAGTATCATTTGTTTTACAAAAACATAGTAATTGTTATCCAAACAACAAACCACACCATATATTTTTGACTTCCAAAGATGAGCATCCAAAACAAATAGGGCAATGAGTTGAGCTTAATGCATCAATCTTCTATCAGCTAGTGAGATATCTTTAGCTCCAAGGCGAAAAAGTAAAATTACCTCAATTTAAAAATGAAACAAAAATCTAAAAATTCGTGTGATGGACAGAAAATGAGGCAACATCCCAGGAAAACAACAACAAAAAGTCTTAATTTACCAGTAAAAACAAAGAAGCTTGCAAACAAATATCAGAGTGCTGACAGAATAGTCCAAAAACATCATTACCCCTTAGGATTGGGACATTATCCGGTGGTGGTCATTGAGGCCAGAAGCTTACTACCCCTCCCAAGACAAGGATGGTGCCTGAGGGAGCGTGGTTTCATAAGGAAAACACTTTAAATAGGGCATTTACTTCATTTCGCCACGGCTACTGCTGTCTCTGGCTATAGAGGGAACCATCCTCACCGTCAGTGACAATGCAGTCTTCCTTCCTGCTGCAGCTCTATTACAGCCAATATTCTGCTCTTTGTTAGCTTAATTGGGTAACTATTGGTTTCCCCTACAGACTAACAGCTCCCTGAGGGCAGACTCTCTGTTGTACTAATCTCTACATAAAGCATATAGAACACATATGAGATACTCAGTAAAGAGTAATAATATTATTGCTATAAATTATTATTGGTACAAAACTACGTATATTAAATTGAATAGAACTCTGATAGAATGAGCACACGAACTTTTCCCATGGTCAACTTTGCCACTTTTAAATACTGACATAAGGTCAACAATATACTACTATACTATAGGTCCTTCATGATACCAATAGCTAGACAGTTAATAACCTGTCTCAAAGAGGCCATCTAGTTAGGTTATTTGTTTGTTTCCACATTATCTTACTGAGGGTATGTCTTCAAAGTATAGGAACAGAGTCCTCATCCTTAAGTCACCACTTGGTTATGGAGGCACCCTAGCCTCCAGAAATATTGCAACCGTCGGTACTTTATTGATCTTCTCCAATAAAAGATCTGTTGATAAGTCTTACACAGTATCTATCTATCTATCCATCTATCTATCTATCTATCTATATCCCTTAGAGTATATAGAGATGTTTACATTTTCTTTTTAATCCCATAAAAGAGAGATAGAGATGAAGAAAGAGCAGAAAAATGGGGGAAGGGGAAGGATACATGTCACAGACAGAATTTCAAAATGCTTATGCTTGAGGTGTTGAAACTCATCTGACTTTTAACCAGGGGTGTGTATTGGAGTCTCCTGGGGCACTTTCTCCCAAGACATACACCCAGACTTCACTCTAGAATTCTTAATTCAGAATCTATGGGGTCAGGACCCAGAAAAGGACCTTGCAAAGCTCCTTCAATGATTCTGGTGTATAGCGCTGGTTAAGAATCATTGATCTTCTGGAAAAACAGATTGAACAACTCTCTGAAATTAAAGATGACTAAGGTGACAAGGCAATAAAATGCAATATGTGACTCTGGATATAATTCTAGACCAGAAAAGAGACATCACTAGGACAATTAATGAAATCTAAATAAGGTTTATGTACTAGAAGGAAGTATTATGTCAGTGTTTACCTGGTTTGGGTAACTCTACCATGGTTACGTAAGATGTCAATACTTGGGAAAACTGGGTCATGACTAAATGAGAATCCTTTATACTATTTTCAACCTTTCTGCAGGGTCTCGAATTATTTCAGAATGAAAAGTCAAAATATATGTTTTAAATTTTAAGGAAAAAGTAAGTCATTGAACTAGTCCAATAACTTTTTTTAATAGATGAATAAATTTTCCACCAGTGTGGTAGAAAAACAGTCAAAAGAGTGTAGAACCACACGAAGCCACCCACTGTGACCCCAAATATCCTAACTTCTAGCGAAGGACACATTTACCACAGCACATGGCAGACTTAGTGTGAGAAACTCAGACTTCTTGGGAATGACGAGAAAACCCGCTGTACCCCTACAAATGCAGAAGACTATGAAGAAGAGAAGAGGTTCTTACTATTTAGGAGACTTGGAATAGATGAACAGGAACATGTAAAATATCTCCAACAAAATCCAGGCTGAATGCAGCATGGCTAGGCTGGTAATCCTACCTCGATGATCAGCAGCAATTAAACCTCATAAAACTTCCTTTTCCCCAATGTTGGGGCTCATTCTCTTGCTGCAAGAGAATCCCCGAAGACAAGGATGGCTACATGAGGCCAGGGCCTTCTGTGATTTCTCCAGTATTCATCTTTTATGCACAAATGACTTCAAATTCTTCTCACTGAGAAATTCTTGTTACTATTTATACAAAAATGATGCCAACCATTACTCACTCTCCTTCAACCCTGACATTTATTTCATCAAGTCTGAAGCTTAGCAAATGCATAAATGCTTTAAAAATAATCAAATAGAGACACTCATTTCATTTCAAGGTGGTTGTTTTTTGGCATGTAGTTTTTTTTTTTCCAAAGGAATACTGGAGCTGACAGGTACTTGCTCTAAAAATTTACTTCGCCACCTGCTAGCTGAAATATTGCTTTCATGGATTTATATTGTATTAAAAGGTCACTGGCTGTTTAAGTCTTAAACAGTTTTAATCATTCTAAAAGTCTCTTAACAGTAAGAAAAGGAAGCTCAGAACAAACAGCAGCAGGGACTCTAATTAAAAGGGCCAATTCATCTAATTTTATTTGGGGTTAATTATTCAGGATTCACTCTTTGATGTGTAAGGAATAGCAATTAGTAATTTTAGTGATTTGAGAATCATTGGAGGTGTAATCAGTTAAAATGAGTGAGTGTTTACAACACAAGATGGTGAATTAGTCTCTCTCAGCTGGAGAACAGGAACATTAGGCTCCAAGAGATCAAGGCTAAGGATTTCAGACCTTAGTAATAATAGTCACTTCAAAATAAAACGCATGTCAACAGCCATCTAGCACTCTGTTTACTCTTAGCTGAGACAAGGCACAGAAGTATCATGAAACTGCCTTTATCCAGATCTTGATTCTTGCTGCTGTCCCCAACCGCTTCCCAGTATCTGGCTCTTGAGCCATGATAACCATAAATGCATTCGATTTAAAAAGCAATTCTAAATGAATATACCATTTATAAGTAAAATAAGACCCAGAATAATTTTGGCACTCATTGATTTCACCTCTGAATTTATGATTGCTGAATGAGCATCATCAAATGAACCTCTAGCTCAGTGCTCAAATCTGAATTTAAGTAGGATAACCCAGAGACCTGCTAACCTCCTCCTGTGTGCTCTATTTTTCTATTTACCTCCTCACAATTCTCCCTATCACAAAGGCTGCAAACCCTTTCCCTTTTTGTCTTAACCACCCACTCTGAATACAAACAAACTATATTAAATTACACAAAATTTTTCTAATTCATTTACTGGTCTGCATCTCCATTGCCACCAAAATAGCTAATGCATAGTTACCTCATATCTAGACTAAACAAATAGCCTAAGAGTCAACATTCTTCCTAACCTAGGTTTTTCCAATTTATTCGATATAATTGTTTCTAGATTTAGAATGTCATGGCTCTCTTTGAATAGCCAAAGCAATCTTGAAAAAAGGATCAAGTTGGAGGACACTCACTTCCTGATTTCACAGCTTATCACAAAGCTACAATTATCAAAACAGTATGGTCCTAGCATAAGAACAGACATACAGACAAATGGAATAGAATACAGAGCCCAGAAATAAACTCTCTAAAATATGGACAATTGATTTTATGGCAATTATGCTGATGTTTTAGAGAATTATGGTTTGAGAGTATTATTGAAAGCTTGGTAAATGTCTGTTCTGAGACTCCCAAGATTTGACAAGACCTCATTCTGGAAAGGAGGAATCCTCTAACTGGATGGGCCTCTTATGAGGCAATGGAGAGGAACTTGATAAGCTTTGTTGTCAAAGTTTGTCATCAAACTCTGGAATGTACTGGTGAGTAGGTATCCTTTGAGATTACTACTGCAATCAGCAGCATTGGACATTTTATATTTCAGAATGCTGACTTTTGCTAAGCCACATACCTAGCAATCTGCCAGAATGCTTCCTCTGGCTTCCTGGACACCAAGACTTTGTTCATGCCTCTGTCTCCATTAAGAGTTTCCTCTCCACCATTTCTTCATACCTGAGCCCAAGCTATTCTTGGAGGCCCATGTCACCCTACACTGCTGCCCTTTGATACCAGATGAAAGCATCCTCCCACCTTCAGCCCTCTGTAGTAACTTCAGAGCACTTAGCAAAGTGGATCTTGTGGAAAATTCATGAGACATTTACCTCACTAAACTGTGTGCTTCTTGAGGGCAGACATCATGTATGAGTCATCATTTTATCCTAAAAGCACCTCTTCCAATGCCTCACAGAGTTGAGCTGGAGAAGATTATATTTCCTGAGTGGATATATGCAGGAATTCTTGACAACTACACCCATAAATCCTAGCCCAATAAATTAGACTTGAAAGAAAGATTGAGAAACTGAGAGACTACCAATTCCAAAATCTGTGTGTATGTGGTTTACGTGTGCAGGGGTGTGTGTGTGTGTGTGTGTGTGTGTGTGTGACAGAGAGAGAGAGAGAAGAAAAGAGAGATTGAAAGAGGGAGACTCAACTGAACATCACCATGGGGATGATCTCGGCAAAAGGAATACCCTCACCTCAATCATTGCTGCAGTTAGATAATTTACATATATAAAAAAATAGCTCTGTGACATTAAAATGTGTAAGTTTTTGTCCACTTGGAACCATTTACTAGATGTGTGTGAACTTAGGGAAATCATGAAACTTTTGAGTCTTAAGATTTTTGTTTGTAAAATGAAAACAACGGCACTTACCTTTTATACTACTCAGGGTTGTAAAGACCAAAGTGTTTAAATTCAAAAATACGACACCCTGGTTATTCTTCAGATTGTATAAACCTTTCTCCTTTTACAGAATTTAAAAATACCATAAAAACTACAATGTCCTACATAAATAATAAGTTATTTTTACTGTGAGATTATTCATTATGTGACTTACCCAGAAACACATTCTTCACAAACATTTAGAAGCCCAAATATAAAATACAGTTAAGTGTTTATTGAATAGATGCTTTACAGTTAACATGGCTCTTAGCACACCAGGGTTCCAAAGAGTTAGGGGTAAAAGAAAGAGAGGGAGTGAGAGAAAAGCATAAGACCATAACTAAAACAATAACAAAACAAAGTCCTAGCAGCCAAATAAACAAATATTGTGTTCTCCCCGGAATGTTTAAAAATCTTGGAAAGGAACTGCATAAGGAGCCTTGGGGCAGTACTGACTTGGCACATCAGCCCTTGTGCAACTGATTAACCCGACATTTCCCTGGGTAGGAGAGTATTACTAGGTCACTTTTTTTCTTTAATGGACAAACTGTTCTCGAACAATTTGCAAGACATAAACAAGCTATTGTAACATACCAATCAAAGAGGGTAGTTTTGTCCTCAAAAATCCGATGATATAACCAAGTCAAAACAACCACCACCACCACAACCAGACAATCAGACAAAAAAACATATCCCAGTTCCGTCTGCCTAGTTCTGGATGGGCTCTTCTTTACCCACTTTGATGTAAAAACACACAGTCCCACATCTGCAATGGTTAAGTCTCAGATCAATAGCAAAGTTTAAAAGACCTCCAAAATCTATTGGATGTTCTTCATCCAAGAACTTAATGGTTTCTGAATTAGAATACAGAGTTCACAATATAAAGGGTTCTCTTGAAAAATCAACTTTTGTCTCTAAGGAGGCACACCATAAAAAAGTCAGTCCTTGGGTTTCGTTCACTCTGCTTTCTTCACTTCCTCAGATTAGGAGGTCATGTGATAGAAGACAGTCCCAAATTGCAAAATTTGGTGACGTGTTCTGGGCAGAAGTTCAGGCACCTTGTTATTTTAGCAGACCAGGTCGGCTGGCCCAAAGACATAATTTAGCTGAGTGAGGAACTTGTTCCCTCCTCCTGCTTCATTTGGCCAGCTGCCCCAGAAGGTCTTTCATTCTGGAGTGCAAAGGATTTAGTGCTCCCTTTTATTCCTCCAGCAGTAGTTCCAGTTCACCGAGTTTCAAGTTCAGTGAGCTCAGCCTTGGCAGTCAAGGATCTCCTTATGTCTCACCCTAAAGAGCATTTATCCCAGGTCCATTTGCCAAGGACATGGTGACAGTCCCCCGCCTGGCACTTGAGTCTGCAATATTGTGCTTCTTCTTATAAACAGACCCATCCAATCAGTTGAGTTCCTTCTGTAGGTCTTACTGGCATTTCCTTGGCTTAACTGACACTAACGGCACAATTTTATAAACTCAAAGAATAATCATATTAGACAGGAATTAGAACAGAATAAAGAGGTCTATAGGTCTAGTCTATAGGTCAGCAAGCAACACCCAAATGGCCAAGTCCAGACCACCTCCTGTTTTTATAAATAAAGGTTTTTTGGAACACACCCAAGGTCATTCACTTACTTATTGTCTATGGCTGCTTTTGCATTCCAGTGGCAGGAATGAGTAGTTGTGACAAATACCGTATGGCCTACAAAGCCTAAAATATTTAGTTACCAGATTTACAGAAAAGTTTGCCAAACCTGATCTAGTCTATGGACTCACATTACAGATAAGAAAGTTAAGATTTAGTAGGGCTAAACAGAGTGGAAATAAAATTTTCAAAGCAAAATACCCAGGGCAGTGCCAGGCATATGGTGCATACACACTGAGTAAATACCAGCTCTAGTGTTTGACAGGACATTTCGTATTCTTTTAATATGGAAATGGACTAAAATGAGTTTTCAAAGATAGCATTGTTACCCTTGAGGAATTCATTGCCTAGAAAGGAGAACAAACGTGTAAACAGATAATTTTAACACGATATTGTGTGTATTCGTTTTCTGTTGATACTGCAACAAAGTATCACAAGCTTGGTTGTTTAGAAGAACAGAAACGTATTTATTTTACAGTTCTATAAATCAGAAATCAGTCATGTGCATCCGTGCACTAAAATCAAGGTGTTGGCAGGGCTGTATTCCTTTCTGGAGTCTCTCCAGAGAATCCACTTCCTTGTCTTTTCCAGCTTTTCAAATGAGGAATCATTCTTTGGCTTGTGGCCCCTTCCTCCGTCTTCAAAGCCAGCAAAGACATGTTAGGTTTTTCTCACATCACATCACTTCAAAGACCTCCTCTGTCCTCTTCTTCCATTTGCTATCACAGTTGTGATAGCGTTGGGACCATCCTTATATCCAGGATAATTTCATTAGCTTAGGTTAGCTGATTAACAACCTTAGTTCCATCTGTATCATTAATTTCCTGTGGCATGTACCCTAAAATATTCACATGTTCCAGAGATTGAGACGTGGACAACTTTGAGGGCTGTTATTCTGCCCACCACAATGTACCATAAGAAGGGAAGTCTGCACATAGTGCTAGACTCAGAGTAGGAACATCAGTGCAAGGACAAGGATAGACAAGAGCAAAAGTTCTTGTATTCATGGTACCTATTTTCCAGAGTTCCACATGATTTTCTAAGAATTTCTTTATAATTTCAGCATATTTTAAAAAATTAATTATATAATTAAAAATATGATAAATAAAAAAATTTAAAAATAAAAATATTATTTAAGATATTTCTACTTTTTATGCATTGTTCCATTCTTTTGTAACTATAATCTTGCTACCACATTAAAAAAAATCCTATTCAATATTAGGTTGAGGAATTTCAGGAAGCAAGTCTGAGTTAAGATTGCAGCTAAACTAATTTTATATGGTCCCCATAGGACTGCTTTTCTTAGGTCCATTTTATGGATAAGGAAACTATCACTCAAAAAGATTAGAAGCCTGCCCAGAATCACACACACCAGAGCTAAAGTCTAGAGAAACTTGTTCTATCTATTTGAACCTTATAAACAGAATGAAAAATGTTAGTGCAGAGTGTTTGCAATGATCTACATGGCAATGCCATAAAAGGGGGAGAGGTGATAAAATCCATCACATTGAGAAAAATGAATGTTATGATTAGCAAACAGGTGGAGTTTACACAGCATATATGTATATTCTGAGATGACAGAAACCTTTTTTTTGAGTATATTTAGCTCTTTAGACAAAAATATAAATGAGACTAAAAGACATAAAAATATGAGCCTGTACTGTCATTATGATATAGAAAGAAAAATTACAAGTTTATTTAGGGAAAAAATGAAGAGTTTCAAAGCACCATATTAACAAAGGTATTATCGATAGGTATTTATAAACCCTGAAGATTAGAGTAAAAATTAAATAGAAATTACCTGGTTTGAGGATGTGAGAGTGCCAAATAACTGGAAGTATTCAAGTAGAGGCAGGAAGATCACTTGACATGAATATTATAAAGAAGATATAAGCTTTATTCATCCAAGGAAACTACTTAGTAGCCCTTTCAACACTCATAGTTTATGATTCCATGACTCAAAATGTAAGTGCCAATTAATGGCAATAAGAGACTAAGGCTTCCTTTAATAGGTATAGCCAGAAAGCTCCTTCTGATGCCATAAGACAGCAGTTAACCTAACTGTAAGTAGGCACTTACCAGGCATGTTACTTAAAAATAATTCTCTAGGCAAGATCAGACAAAAGGCAACTAGTAACGTGGACAATATCAATGAATGACCCCGACTCTCACATCTCACTGCCATGTTGAAAATGAAGCTTTTAATATTCAGAAATTTCCACAAAGTTATATTCTGCTGAACTATTGAGCCATGATTTTCCATATGACAAATGAGTGGTCACCAAGCAGTCTAAAGGGGAGTACCTAGGATTTTGATCCTCACAAATCTTGCCCCTTCCTCCTGCCCTGCCAGGAATCCCTAAACCTTCTTCATGGAAACAGCCTATCCCCCTTTGACTGAATGGGTAGTTCAAGGTCTGGTAGAAAGGCTTGAAAACACGTGAGAACTTTCTGACTTGGCCCTTGATAACTGAGAGGCAGGTGACAAAACTACATTTCTTAAATTAAGGTGTACACATTTCCACACTTTACAATGAAAACCAAGAAAAATACCAAATTACCAAGACGGAAAATTCCCACCATAAAAAACAAGAGCTACTCAGAAGAGAAAAACAAGACATCCAGTCACAGGAGCTACACGGCCTCCTATTAAGAGTAAATATTCACACATTCCCATGCAGAACCTTTTCCTTCTGAATAGAGTTAAGGTTCAGGAAATGGTTTGAAAAAGACATTACATTACTTGGACAAAACTGAACTAGATTATCTGTTTGTTTATTAGATCGTGGTTTTCAACGCATTGTTCTACACTAAGAGCTCTTGACATGAGCCGACACACACATTCTTTGGAATGAAGGCTTTTGTGAGAATATTTTATGGTACTTAGGCTCTTGAAAAGACTTGTGAAAGCAATCACACCAGAGGATTAAGCCCAGTATTTGGGGCCACATCAGGAGGGTCCAATTCACTTCACACAGCCTTAACTAGGACATGTGAGCTTTCTTGGACATAACACCAAATAGTTCCGACTTACTCATTGCGGAATTTCTCATATTAACCCCAACCCACTCATCATAGTTACAAACCAAACACCAGGTCCTGGGTGCCAATAGGTGAAAATAAAAACAGAGTACTCCAGAAATGGAATTCAACAAGTTTTCACTTCTATCTGTTGCTAAAGGGGAAAGTACACTCCTGATTTTATTTTTGTTTAAATTTCAGTCAGGAACATTTATGAAATAGCAAATTCCCAGAGTATATCATACTGTCTTCTGAATTCCATGTCATCCTATTATCCTAATTTGATGAAAAGATCATGGTGTCCCCTTCTGTTCTGCTTTGTTTTGTGTGTGTATGTTTTGGGGCTTTGGCTTTTTTTTTTTTTTTTCCATAGTAAGGCTTTTTCAGCTTCAAATTGGGTCCGATATTAGATCAGTGGGTGGAATTCAAAGAGTCTCATCTTAAACTTCCCTAACATTTAAGGGACTCAGAATGGAGGTTCATCCCAAACCAACAGGGGTATACATATGAGAAGACCACATGTTTATAAAAACAGAACTTTCAACAATTCATTCAAATACCTGCAGCCTTTGTTTCTCTGATATTTAAGGTATTGTGTTGCAGAATGCCCTATAATGCTCTCAGTTATGAAACAAGTAGGACAAGTATTGATCCATCCTTGTAGTCAATTATATATCTACGTTGATGCTCTGTTGATCAGTGTCCTTGAAATCATTTTAAAACATGATATCTGAATGTTTCACCAAATATCAATATTTTAAAGGAAGGGTTCTTCGTACTAGAATTTATAGAACCGATGAGGTATACCTCACTACTTACTTCTCCTCTTCCCCTAAATCTTCCATTTGTAGAATCATTTAGATGGACACTGCACAACAGAACTTTCTGCAATTGTGGGAATGCTCCACACTGTCCTGATACTTGCAAGGTATGGCTACTGAGCACTCGAAATGGGACTAGTGGCTGGGAGACGAATTTTTACAAATGTTTTATTTAATTTTAATTAATGTAGATTTAAATTCAACTTCAAATGGTCACATGGGGCTAGCAGCTACCATATCAGGCCTTGCAGATTTAGTCATACGGTATTTAAAATGGTTCACTTGACTCCCTAAACCCTCCAAAACACTTTTTTCTATAAAGCAAGAAATCTAACTGATGTGTTTTCTTCAAGGTTTCAATAACAAATAACTTAAAACCTATTAAACACTGTAGACTAAAAGCTAGAAACATCAATACATACCTGCTTTTCCGTTTATCTAAATAGAATAATAATAGCTTTGAGGAAGGAAATTAGGTTTTACTTTCTTTCAAAACTCCAAATCCAATATGATATCGAGCCCACTTACAAATGAAGGACTGTGATTAGGGCACACTTCAATTTTCTTAGTATGAACTGGTATGATGTAAAGTAAAAAGCAACACAGAAGCCACAGTGCCAGTGATGGTTCTGCCATGAATGCTCTTGTGAATGGTATGAGGACCAAGTACATAAAGGTTGAAAGGGTTTCTCAGGAGATCAAAGGACAGAACAGACACTGAACAAAAGCTGGTTAAAGGACTATTCTCCATCTCGTCAAAAGTAAATTAACAAAAGAGCTGGAGAGCTAGTACAGTTTCTACTCAGGTCTTATCCTAGCACTTCTAAATATCATACTGTTCGTAGTCTCTGCCACAGAGAAGAAAATTTAAGAACATTAACTTTATTAATATTATGCAGCACTGGACACTTGCAAGTCCTCTTTCTTTTTGAAGACATTGCAAAGATGGCGAAGTAAATCTAAAATGAAATTGGAGTGGAATTTATTTACACAGTAATAAGATGACATTAATGAAGAAATGCTGCAATGAGATATAATTGTCAAATATATTGTAGTGCTATGGGAGGTGTAGGTTAATCACTTGAGGATCAACCTGAGGCCAGGAGTTGAAGACCAACCTGGGCAACATTGCAGGACCCTATCTCTAAACTGTTTTTGAAAAATTAGTCAGGCATGATGACACATACCCTAGAGTTCTAGTTACTCTGGAGGTTGAGACAAGAAGATCACTGGCACCCAAGAGTTCAAGGTTAGAGTGAGCTGTGATGGTGCCACTCACTCCTACATGGGAAACAGAGTGAGATCCTATGTCTAAAACACACACACACACACACGTTCATACATACACAGTAAAAGAGATCACAAATTAATCAGTGAAGGAAACATTATTTATATTTGTTGTTGTTGTTGTTGTAGTTGAAAACAGAGTCTCGCTCTACCTCCCAGGCTGGAGTGCAATGGCACAATCTCAGCTCATTGCAGCCTCCACCTCCTGGTTCAGGCAATTCTCCTGCCTCAGCCTCCCGAGAAGCCAGGATTACAGGTGCCCACCACCACGCCTGGCTAACTTCTTATTTTTAGTAGAGACAATGTTTCACCATGTTGGCCAGGCTAGTCACAAACTCCTGACCTCAGGTGATCTTCCTGCCTCGGCCTCCCAAAAGTGCTGGAATTACAGGTGTGAGCCACCATGCTAGGCTAGAAAAGACGATTTATTAAATGGAATTGGAAAAACAGGTAAATTATTTAAAAATCAATGTAGAGCCTCACCTTTGACCAAAATTAGTTTCAGTTTGATTAAAACTTGAATAATTTAAAAAACACATTGAAACCAACTTTTATATGCTTCTAAATTGGAACAAAATTAAAAATAAACACCCAAAAATATAACACACACACACACACACACACACACACATATACACATATATATAAAGCTCACATAAATTGACTAAATTTATATGAGCCATTTGGTGTGTTACCAGGAAGGTAACACACACATATGCATATATACGAAGCTCATATAAATTGGCTAAATATGCTAATGCAATAATATACAATTGATTTAAAAATATTTTTAAAAAGGATTAACATGAGAGGCAGTAGCATATCAGACTGAAGAGTATCATATTTTGAGCAAGCTCCAAATGTGACACCCATTAGCTTCACTTCATTGGCCACATTACTTAGTATCTCTGTTTCTGTTACCCCATCTTAAACATGAGAATAATAATAATAATAACATCTATTTTAAAAGCTGGCTTTTTAAAAAAGAGGTAATTCTTAAGAAGAATTTATCACAGTGACTGACTACACATACCAAATATATAACTAGTTTACAAATATGTGAAAAAAAGTGTTGTCCTATTAATAATTCAAGAAAAGCCATTCTCATAAAATTAGTATATTTAAACAATCAAAGCCTATGGCAAAATAGGCACTATTAAATATTACTAATGCAAGTATAATTTGGTAACTTTTGGATTAAAATTTGATAAATATCAAACTTTAAAACTTCATTGTACCATTTGATCTAATAATTCCACGTATGGAAATCAATTTGAAATACTGTGAGAAATAAGAGTGAAGAAATGGGTGTGGAGGGGATAGGAAAGCTGTGAGCCCAAAGATTTTAACAGAGAAAAACTGAAAACAGCTTAAATTTTCCAATGTTAGAATATCAAAATTCCCTTAAAACCTCATTAAGGCGCTGTCTATAATAACTTTGCAAGACTAGGCATATATAAAACGCTGTGGACAATAAAAAGAGAGCTATTTAAGCCTGAGTCAAAAAATGAAAACCACAATTAAAAATACTTGATAAATTCTGTATGGTTCCTTTTACATACAATACAAAAATAGGCAAAACTAATCTATGCTATTAGACATCATAATGGTGTTTTTCATGAGGAGATGAGATAGTCTGGGTGACTAGTGAGGTTCTATTTCTTGACCTGGGTGTTTTTTTAAACAAAAATGCACAATTTGCAAAAATTATTGAACATATCACCTATGATATGTGCATTTGAAACATGTATTTTATAAAAGGTTAAAAGTTACTTGAAAGAACCATATCAATATATTCATTGTTGGGTGATGAGAACTGGCTTATATTTTCTTTTGTCAAAAGTTCCATATTACCTTTATAATTTTATTTATTTATTTATTTTTCTTTTTTTTGAGACGGAGTCTCACTCTGTCGCCCGGGCTGGAGTGCAGTGGCCAGATCTCGGCTCACTGCAAGCTCTGCCTCCCGGGTTTACGCCATTCTCCTGCCTCAGCCTCCCGAGTAGCTGCGACTACAGGCGCCCGCCGCCTCGCCCGGCTAGTTTTTTTGCATTTTTTAGTAGAGACGGGGTTTCACCGTGTTAGCCAGGATGGTCTCGATCTCCTGACCTCGTGATCCGCCCGTCTCGGCCTCCCAAAGTGCTGGGATTACAGGCTTGAGCCACCGCGCCCGGCCTATAATTTTATTTTTTAAAAGACTATGGGAAGTAAGATATCTAGCCAGACAACAAAAATGTCTTTGGGTTGGAGGGGAAGGTCACCTAGTTAAACCACAAACTGACCCTTGTACATCTTGATATCCTCAAGGGTCACTAGGCTAAGGCTCGAAAATCCTCCAGTGAGAAGGAGCTCACCCCTCCCCCCAGGACAGCCTATTCTACCTTCAGATCACTTTGTCAGAAACTCTCTTTCTATACTGAAGGAAAATTTGCCTCTGTAGAAGTTCTATATTCTGGCTTCTTCCTATCGTCTGGAGTCCTCTAAGTCTTACTCCAGGGTCCTTGATTATCGTCTTCTCAAAGTCACCTTACAATCTCTTTCAGTAGTTCCTCCTAAGACCAGCACTCTCTCTATCTTGGCTGGTCTTCTCCAGATAAGAGTATCTCTTTCACGGTAGAGTAACCACATTGAATACTAAGTCTACGAGTTGAGGTCTGGCTGGGGGACAGTAAACTTAGACATGAGGCTAACTCCACTCCATTCATGGACACTCCCTGCTGTATATTACTTATTCATATCAAGTTTATCCAAGGAAGCTATCACTAATTACAAAATTTCCCACATCTTGATCATCTTAACTATGTTCCTTGTTTTCCACACTTTGCCATGTTCTTTCAAAATAAAAATCTAATGTGAAGAACACAGCCTATACATACAACTTCAGAAACAAAGAAAATGGTTTCTTGAAATTATACCATGTTTTAAAAGTAATAATGCAGAAGCTGGACCTCTACTGCCCTGCACAAGAAATCAAATGAATGCTGATAATGGTCACAAAAGATTAAAGAGAATTCTGTTCCAACAGTAACTGGGCCTGGAACCAGTCAAGTTTTCTGCAAGGGACAAAGCCTGATTTTCAAGTCCCAGCTTCTCCAGGATGAAATATTTAACAGCAAGCTAAGTCATTTAAAGTCTTCAAAGGCCAAAGCAGAGAGAATACTTGATTATCCTGTTCAATCTCTTTGTATAGGATGGATGAAATAGAATCTAAAGTAGAGGTCCCATTCTCAAGGGCACACAGACAATGTGTGAGAAGACCTCTGCAATAGTCTTGATATCTGCACTCCAGTTGCAGCAAGTTTAGGTTTATGGATCCATTCAGACTCAAAAACAGGAAAGCTGACATGTCCAAGAAAGCTGATGCTAGTACTGATAAATAGAAAGATGTCTACAAATCAATAAGGCTATTGTTTTTTTCCAAAATTTTTTATCACAAGGTGGACAAAACTACAGATAAAATTTTTACATAATTGACTAATTTACTCAGTGTGCAAGAAATGATTTCATGAAACTGCTGCTATGAAATTGTCAACCATGTTTTCAACAGTATTTCCTTGAAGGTAAACATTTCCAATTTTAAGCAAAAGATACGTGAACATAAGAAACAGGAGAAACTGACTAAGACAACACATGGACATATAACCGGGGCATTCTCCTGATCTCAGAACAAATAACCCCCCATGAATAATCAACATATATTGCTACGAGGAAAATAAGCATTCCCTTGATTTGATTCTATTGATAATAATCAGATATTGGGGTTCAGAACTAGGTTCAGTGTTGAGAACTGTCATACCCACATCTTTGAGTATGAGTCCCCATGACAATGAATTTAAAGAATTTCCTATAGTTTTCATTTTAAAAAATAAAACCATACATAGATAATTATTTTGGAAAGTAGGAGTACTAATAAAACAAGTTTCCTGGAAAAGTCAATACTGAACATGTGAGTAACTCCACATGTGACACTCATTAGCTTCACTTCATTGGCCACATTACTTAGTATCTCTGTTTCTCAGTTACCCCATCTTGTACCTTGAACAATGGGAATCAGGAACTGCTACATAAATTCTGTTTCCTACCTCCTACTAACGAACTATTCTGAGACACGCTAGTTTATGAGGCCTTTGTGAAGATGTGCTGTGATACCAAGAACTCAGTGCTCTTCTCAGGAAGCTGTGGACAGCTCGATAATATACCGCTCTCTATGTGCTCTCCCTCCTCTTTTGTCTTACTTTTCTTTTTTCCTCTCTCCTGTTTTGCTGGGCGTGTTCATTCAAATTAAGCACATAAGTTGTTACCCTAGGGTCCATTTTCCAGGTAATCTAGTCAAACACAAACATCTACTATGCTTATTATACAAGCAACACCCTCCTTAGATTTGGGGAATGGGAGAAGTCTCTGTAATGAAATATTAGCTATAATAAAATTGGGCCTATTTCAGTAGCTCCACTTACAGTATATTTTAAATTAAAACCACAACTCTTCTATAAATAGAATACTAAGTGATATTCTAGCTAATTTAAGAATGCCAGTTGTTTGGGCTTCAGTACAAGAGGATTACAAATATAATCTAGTTTATCTGACTTGTTAACTATAATAGATCAGATCAACCTGGGGTCTCTCCAAACCATAGAAGCCACACAGAGTTTAAACCCTTACCCAATAACATTCCCACATCATGCCCCAAACCAACCCTACTTCCAGAAAAAAAAGGAAGGAAAGGAAGGAAAGGAAGGAAAGGAAGGAAGGAAGGAAGGAAGGAAGGAAGGAAGGAAGGAAGGAAGGAAGGAAGGAAGGAGAGAAAGAAATTGGCCACGAAAAAAAAAACCCACACTGCATTCTTTAATCTCCCTTTCCATAAAATAGTAGCCATTCCCATACTCATGCAAAAGGCACAAGATCAATAAATATCTTGCAAAAGAGCTCTCCTAACATGTTCTTTATGGTTGAGAGATGTTTTAGACATACCTACCTACTAAAGACTAAGATTTGCAGAAGTGACTAACTGACACAATATCTGAGACTATATTCAAAATAATCCAGGGTGAGGGAAAGGAATAGGTGTGTAGGCGAAGCAAGACTGGCCATCAGTCAATTATTGCTGAAGCTGGATAATATATTCCTGGTGGTGCATTACAGTAATCTTGTCCCTTTGTATATGCCTAAAAATTTTCATAATAAACTGTTTAAAAATTGAAAAGCATACATTTTTAAAAATTGTAATAGTAACACCCAGTACCCTAAGGCTAAGAAAGATAATGCATCTCAACTGTGTTCACTTCTATTGGTTAAAATGCACTATGCTCATCTAGTTTTATAAAAACATAGACAACTCTTCAAAATCAAGAAGAAGTCCATCTTCAAGTGAGTCTCAGCTAATATTTAATGTTTCATGTGGGTTGAAAGTGCCTAAATACCTGCTGAATCTTTTATCCATATACACAATTTAGCCCATATCCAAGTTCCCCTTCAATTATCTCTTCAGAAGCTGGAAACTGTGCCTAGTGGATGCAAAACTAATACTACCACTGTGGTTCATATTTGCTGCAAACTGTTTGCACTGGAACTCTAACTCGTGAATGCCTGAGGTAACTGTGCAAGTACAATATTTGAGTTTGCCTAAGGAAATGAACTAAAAATACAATATCTGCTGCTCCATGTATCAGCTCATAGTTTAATACCAATATGCTTCACATTACTATCATTAATAATGCAATTACTATTTGCATAGCATCAATCCTGTGATCTCAAAAGATACTTTTTGAGAAGGAGTCTCACTTGTCACCCAGGCTGGAGTGCAAGGGCATGATCTCAGATCACTGCAACCTCCACCTCCCAGGTTCAAGCAATTCTCTTGCCTCAGCCTCCTGGGTAGCTTGGAATACAGGTGCGTGCCACCACACCCAGCAATTTTTTTTTTTTTTTTTTTTTTTTTTTTTTAGTAGAGACAGGGTTTCACCATATTATCCAGGATGGTCTCGATCTCCTGACCTCATGATCCGCCCCCTTGGCCTCCCAAAGTAACTGGGATTACAGGTGTGAGCCACCGCGCCTGGCCTTAACTCTTAAATCATACCCCTAAGGAGTGGAAGTGTTGGGAGAACTGATACTTAAACAATGGGATTCCAAACATGGGAGCATTTCAAGGGCTTAAACCAATGACAGTGAAGAGCTAGTACTCCATTCCTGGGAGGGAGATGCTTCCTAGACAAATTCTAATTTTAATGGATTTTTCTTTCTTTCAAAAGTAAGATGTAACTGGTATTAGATTGGCACCTAGATGTCCTAGTATCTCAATAAGGTTGTTATTTTCTCTGGAAACTTTGGAAAATTACATTAGTTGGCTGTACATCAAGATGGTGAGTTTATAAATGGGAAGTTGTACAGTAGGAAAAGATCTTAATGCCACGGCACCTAACTCACACATTTCTGAAATGTCTCCTTTGCCAGACCTCCCAGGGATGATACTGTGCAGGGTCAATGTGAAGACTTCAGTGCATTCTGGGAAACTCTGCTCCATTTTTGAGCGGGACCAAATTCTGGGGATGTTTCCACTACTCGGTCTATTACCCCTGTGCATTCTTCAACTGAATTCTAAGTATTTTCAAAAGATTCTCTTCCAGATGTAAAATTCTGTGACTCTTTCATAAATTTCTACTTTGGATACCAAGTAATAGTCATGGAGTTTCTGAAGAGTTAATGTCACTATCAAAGTCGCCTAACTTCTACAAGGAGTGACTCCAGCTCTGGCTAGTTACCTCTTACCCTTTCCTGAAAAGACTCAGGAACTAAGTGACTGTCACAGCCTCAATATAGCAATCTTGAAAGTAATTATAGACTATTATCCTGTCACTCCACGCATTTTTCTTCCTTGCACTCTTAGAGTTGAGCTCCTTTTCTTATAAATCGACAGGCATTTCCTAATGCCTCAGCTCCATTTGTTTAGAGCTGACTTATTTGCTCGAGGTGCTCACACTCTTCTTAAACTCAGAAGCCAAAGTTGACTCAGCCATGAGGTGCAAAAAGAAATGCAATCCTTCTTGGAAATATTTTCATGCCTTTAGACGTACCTACACACACCAATCCTCACCTGACTACCCTACCCCAAACCCCATTCAGAATTAACCAACTGCCCAAGTCCAGCCAAAAGGCATCTCCTGCACTAAGCCTCTGCTGATATCTTTATCAAATGATTTGTTCAACACATTCTTATAGTAACATACCTGTGTTTCTTTTATAACAGTATCACTCTCTATCTTACAATCATATCTACTTAACTATAAAGTCCCTGTTGGTGTAAACTGCTGTGTCCCCACAGCATATTTTCAGATATTTTAAACCATGACTAGAATAAAAACTGTACTTACACCAACATCTGAAAAGCACATATGCATGTACACACATGCACAGCTGAGAAGTTTCCCCCAGTAATCTTTATACATACTACAGGGTTTCTAACATAGTGTCAGTAAATGCCAAACGAGGTCAGGCCCATTGGCTCACACCTGTAATCCCAGTGGCTGGGGAGGTGAAAGCAAAGAATCATTTGAACCCAGTGCCAATATGGGCAACATAGCAAGATCACATCTCTACAAAAAATAAAAAATTAGCCAGGTACAGTGGGGCACACCAATAGTCCCAGCTACTCGAGAAGCTGAGACATGAGGATTGTTTAAGGCCAGGAGTTTGAGCCTGCAGTAAGCTATGATTGCACCAGTGCACTCAAGCCTGGGTGACAGCAAGATCCTGTCTTTAAAATAAACAAATAATTTTTTTTTAAATGCTAAGTGAATGAATGAGCCATGAACAAAAATAGATTTAACTGTTTACAACCACATTTGACAATTACAGTTCTCTTTGTTCCCTAAGTAAAAAGACCCTCTGCAAAATTCTGGAAAAAAACCAATATCCTCTTTACAGGTTAAGTACTGAGAGTTGGTTTTACCATATCTAGAATAGGTTACAGTCATTTTTTGCCCAAAAGTATTCACCAACATTGCCTTCTCATTCTGCAATCAGTATATTACAATAGAGTTCATTTGAAAATCAAGTACCCATACCTACTGTTTTCAGTCACTGTCTCTGTCTCACAGAGAGCAAGTGACTGATAAAATAGCACTGACTCAAATGTCACACATGATATCAATTACTTTGCCAATCAAGGAAATTAAGGATATGACTACACTTCTTCTGAGTGTGTTTTATTCATTCCAAACATTAATTAAACCCTATTATCAGGGATGTGTGAAACTTCGGCTTCAGCTTAAAAAAAAAAAATCACATTCTCCTGGGTGGGTGCAGATTCTATTTTACATGAACCTTTTAATAATCTTCTTGCGAATAGAAGGCAGTGAATCTGGTCAGTATCTTCTTTCTTTTTTTTTTTTTTATCCTTGTTGCTGCTTTTTTATGTTAGCACTTTGCTAGTCCCCAAATATTACTATTAATAATAGTCTTGAGACTTCATCAGGCTCTCAACTAAAATTTTTTTCTCTATAAACTGTCCAGAAACCATGCAACTTGACAAAACAGCACCTGTGTTATCTATTAAACTATCTCCCACTCTAATTGGCCCTAGAGTTAATGATTCTATTCTAGCTCAGATCTTGCAAAGATAAACATAAAAGCACATATTAACAATGTCAGTCATCTCACTTGTATAAAGGATGCTTCTCCAAATTCTCACTACACTAAATTGGCTTTCCAATAACATTGTGAACACCTTCTAGAACTTGAGATCAGCAGTTAACTTGATATGGTTTATTCTAGTCATGGCTTTGTGTCCCCACCCAAATCTCATCTTGAATTATACTCCCATAATTCCCACGTGTTGTGCGAGGGATCCGTGGGTGATAATTTGAATCATGGGGGTGGTTCCCCCCACACTGCTCTCGTGGTAGTGAAAAAGTTTCATGAGATCTGATGGGTTTATCAGGGGTTCCCGTGTTTGCTTCCTCCTCATTGTCCCTTGCTGCCGCCATGTAAGATGTGTCTTTCACCTCCCACCATGATTCTGAAGCCCCCCCGCCCAGCCATGTGGAATTGTAAGTCCAATTAACCCTCTTTTTCTTCCCAGTCTTGGATATGTCTTCACCAGCAGCGTGAAAATGAACTAATACATAGCTCATCCTTGCATATAATGCATAAAACTAGAGTTGTTTTCCAATAATACAAATTACAATTTTACATCTGAATTCTTCCCAAGCAGGAAAGATTTAGCATTCAGTTTATCTCAAATAGTAAATTTAAAGTCTACAACAGAAAAATCCCTAAAAATATTCAAATCTTAAAACCTATAGAAATGAGATATGTTGGTTTTCCATGAATGAAAGTTACTGAGGAATGTCATAGACCACACTTCTCAAATACCATCAACTGAGAAAGCCAGTAGTTTCGGGCTTATATTGTGAGCTCCTGCTTACCTACAGTATCGCACGGCAGTTACAGGCAGAGGCTGTGATGCCACGCTGCCAAAGCTGGTGTCCTGCCTGTCACCTGCTAGCTGCCTAACCTTGGACAAGTTACATAATCTTTCCATGCCTCACTTCTTCATATGTAAAGTGGGAAGAGTAACTATACCTGCCTTGCAGAAATTTTATTATAGTCAAATTAAATAAATGCAAAATATGTAACACAGTGCCTAGAATATGCTAAGTATTCAAAAACATTACACCTTATTCAAGCACCCTGCCTTCAATCATGCTACATAAGATAGAGATACATGGAATGAGAAGAATGTAATATGATAAAGAGTATGGCATTTTAGGTGAAAATGTGAGTTAGAATCTCCACAGTTCTACATGCTATATTTGTGGCCCAGAGCTGTTTAAACAAAGTCCCATCTCCTTATCTGTAGAATACTATGAAGTGTAACAGAAGCACCCACAAAATGTAACAGGAACTCAGAGGATATCAAAATAACTTTCAGCTAAAGAATCGGGGAGGCTTAATAGGGAAGGTACTATTTTGATAAATACTATAGAATAGATTTGTGGAAGTAGAAATATTTAAAATGTATTCTAGGCTGACAGAACCATTCAAGCAAAGACATAGAGGAAGGAAAACGTGGCGTGTCTTCAGAGAATTAGCACACGGTCTAACCTGGCCAGCAAAGAGACTGTAAAAGGAAGCAACTGGCGCTGAAGTGAGACAAGCAGATCCCGTCAGAAGGAGTTCAGCATTTCCTGGCTGGATTGGGACTTATTCCCCCAGGCATTGTGAACACATTCAAGACCGTTATTGTCCATGGACAGGACCAGGTCGGTATCATACAAGGGGTTGGGCACAAGGTGAAGAGTGTTTAGAAACCCCAGGTCTATACTCCAGCCTGGGGTGACTGGAGCGAGACCCTGTCTCAAACAAACAAAAAAGCTGCAGTCCTAGAGATAAAGGCTTCCAGAGTCCATTAAGCATCTAGCCTGTGTAAAAGCCAAGGAATCAAGGGGGCATGATGCCAGCGTTGGCAAAGATGGGGAAGAAGATTCACGCTTGTATGAATCCGGAACCTAACGATGGAAGAAAGAGTCAAAGACAAACGACATGAGCAGGAAGCATCATAAACATTCAGCAGGAAAAGCAAGAGATAAAACCAAAGAACCCAAGAGAGGTTGGTCCACTTAAGAAGGAATCTCAAACAACCAGCTACAACCTCCTTTTTGGAGGCTACTTCATGCCAGTAAGAACCATGGTCATGTATGGCTATGTGGGCTGACAACTTAGGAGGTGAATCTGAAGCTGAAAATAAAGAAAAAAACAGCATCAGGGGCAAAATAGTATGAGACAGAGATATAAAAGATTTAAAGAGGGAATACAACATGACAAAACAGACATTCTACACAGGATACAGAATAACTCCGTTGAAACAAGACAAGGAGAAACCAGGTTGTAGTTTTCGTCCCAGGATGGGAACTACTTGCTGTATATGAGATGGCCACTTCAGTCCTCAAAAATTATGTAGAAGCCAGTAAACAAGCATCCTCTCCACACCAGTCATTCTTTTCTCAAGACTTTAAGGTTAGGCGGGCAGAAGTACTGAACGGAAAGCATTAAGTTCTAAGGTCTGCAAGTCAGGAGTGGAGGAAACTGTCCCAGGTCCTTTCTTATTTGTCATTTTTCCTTTTCAATACATGTCACTTAAATGAGAAGAAGGGGACTCTATCATCCCTCAGCAACAACAACAACAATCACAAATGCTTAAGGAATTGTGAGGCCTCTTAGCTGACAATATCAAATGAGCAAACAACAGCCTGATTTGTCATGCAGCAAGTGAGGCTTTTCTGGGGAAAAAGGAAACAAGAGGGGGGTGGGGGTCAGTCAGCCAGACAACATGCTCAGAGCCCACACGCTATCAGTTTTAAAGCAATTCTTCACAGACTATCTGCCTTTGAACAACACATGATATAAAGCTCAGCTGGTGGAAGAGAAGGATACAGAGGGATATTCATTGATAACAGTGAGGAAACTTAATTAAGGTTAACAACACACTTCTTCATGGGAAGACTTAAAAATTTTATACTTAGTACTACTGGCCCCTCTTGAAGATCAGGGTGTCAGACAAACTGTAGCACCTGCAGAGAAAGGCAAACAGAAGGTTAAAAGAATCTGAAACCAGATTGTTAAGTATGGCTGTTTCTCTTTGAAAAAACAAAAAACAAACCCAGGGAGATGAGTGTACAATGGGGCGAGCCCCTTATCTGTTTTTTCAGCCTTATCTCATACATCTCATCGTGTTCTGTCTTGTTCACTGTCATGTTCTAGACCACAGTAACCACGCAATAAAAATACATTGAATAAATGAATTAAAGTCCTCAAAACAACTCTGGTTTCACTATCCCTTGAAGATGCCACATTTCCTCTTGCCTCTGGATCCCTGCACACATTATTCTCTGTCTAAATATTCCTCCAACTACTTTACCTTATCCTCTAAATTTTCTGTCTTATAGAATCCCCAAAAGACACTTGCATCAAGTAAGCATACACAGATCATCTACCCCTATTATATACCAGAGCGCTTCTCCTTTCCCTTCATAGTACTCATGATGGTTTCTAATTAAATGTTTGCTTGAGTATTTTGATTAATGCCTGTCCTCTTGACCAGACTAAGGGTTCCAAAGAAATTAAAGGCCATGTCTATTTTGTTCACAATTTTATTCCCAAGTAGCTAGAAAAGTTTCTACAATGCAATTGCCACACAATAAATATCGAAAAACATGAAGGAACGAAAGAAGGATGCTTAAGTAACATCAGTAAAACAGCCTTCCTTGACAACACCACATTTTCAAGAGATTTTTTTTTCCCCACTCAAACACCCTGCTGAGTAGCCAGTATGCCTCTCTATGACCACAGTCCCAGAGATAGCCATGACCAGAAATGGACACGTAACACTTACGAAACAAATCACTTTTCTTCCCAGTAATTTTGAGAGACTGAATCTGCTTACTATGTGTGGAAAAGAAGCAGAAACCAGGAGGTATTGGTAGTTCTGTACCCATCGCATTAGCAAAAAATATAAAGTCATGCAATACCCCGTGCTGGTGACGGCATGAAGAGAACAAGAATCCTAATGCTGGCCGGGCGCGGTGGCTCAAGCCTGTAATCCCAGCACTTTGGGAGGCCGAGACGGGCGGATCACGAGGTCAGGAGATCGAGACCATCCTGGCTAACACGGTGAAACCCCATCTCTACTAAAAAATACAAAAAGCTACCCGGGCGAGGTGGCGGGCGCCTGTAGTCCCAGCTACTCGGGAGGCTGAGGCAGGAGAATGGCGTGAACCCGGGAGGCGGAGCTTGCAGTGAGCTGAGATCTGGCCACTGCACTCCAGCCTGGGCGACAGAGCGAGACTCCGTCTCAATTAAAAAAAAAAAAAAAACCTAAAGCTTTACTGGGGGAAAGGAACCCTAGTGTAGCCTTATGATTAAAAAAACAAACAAACAAACCGCAGAGCTTAGAGAAACTCGATATTAAAATGCACTATGATCAAGCACCCTCCCCATAGCCACAAATCCTGAGCTAACTTCTGCCAATCATGAAGAACACATATACAAAATGTTCAGGACAGTACGTTTGTGGGAGCCAAGAGTTGGAGGTATACGACTACCTCACTGCGAGGTGTATTACTAACGAAATGAATCAGTGAAATACAATGGATGCACACTCTAGAAGACTTTATAGTATTACAAGTAGTAAACTTCCTAAAGGAGCTGCAATGTAAACAGATTTTCTTTTTTTTTTTTTTTTTGGAGACAGAGTCTCACTCTGTCACCCAAGCTGGAGTGCAGTGGCGTGATCTCAGCTCACTGCAACCTCTGCCTCCCCGGTTCAAGCAATTCTCCTGCCTCAGCCTCCCAAGTAGTTGGGATTACAGGTGCTTGCCACCATGCCCAGCTAATTTTTGTACTTTTAGTAGAGAAGGAGATTCACCATGTTGGTAAGGGTGGTCTCAAACTCCTGACCTCAAATGATCCACCCACCTCAGCCTCCCAAAGTGCTAGAATTATAGGCGTGAGCCACCACACCAGGCCTGTAAATCGATTTTTGAAAGATTATGCTGATCATATAGATAAATGTGAATTAACATAATGATTTAAACTCATGAGCAATAGTAGAGCAATAGTTCCTAATCTATGGGCAGGGTATATATTGGAGACAGTGCAAGGGTCCTGACAATTCTATGCCTGCTCACTGAGCATATTTCGTACATATCTGTATTGTTTGCAAAGGTATGTAATTGTTTTCTCATCTGTGGAAAAAACTAATACCAGCATCTTAGCGCTAATCAAATTAAAAATCTAACTCGCACAAATAATGTGTGACATAAAACATTTACAAATGTTATCTATGTATTATAATTAGTAATACAAGTTGGGCGTGGTAGCTCACACCTGTAATCCCAGCATTTTGGGAGGCCGAGGCAGGCAGATCATGAGGTCAGGAGTCCAAGACCAGCCTGACCAACATGGTGAAACCCTGTCTCTACCCAAAATACAAAAATTAACTGAGTGTGGTGGTGTGTGCCTGTAATCCTAGCTACTTAGGAGGCTGAAGCAGGAGAATTGCTTGAACCTTGGAGGCAGAGGTTGCAGTGAGCTGAGATCACGCCACTGCACTCCAGCCTGGGTGACAGAATGAGACTCTGTCTCAAAATAATAATGATAATATAAATGTTACTTATTTTTGGGAGGGGAAGACTATGCTGAGCAACAGCAGTAGTAAAAAGGGTAAGAAATAAGATCAGATGGATAGCACAGTACCATGATCTAAAGGCACAAGGACAAAGGAGCACAAGGACAAAAGAGTGAGATGTACAGTCAGGTTGCCTGGTTTTAAATCTTGGCTCAATTACTGACTCACCAGGCATGTGACCTTAGGAAAGTTACTTTCTTTGTGTCTCAGTTTTCTAATCATAAAACACACTAGATAACAGTCCCCGTCTCATGGAGTTTGTTGTGAGGATTATTATAGTAATTACATTTAAAGGATTTGAAAGAGAGCCTAGCATATGGGAAGTGGCTGATAAATGAAAACAGTAGTATATATTTCTAAAAATTCATGCATTTATAGGTGCTATTCCAAGCCCATTAGGATTCTATGAGGTGGAAGGGAAAGTGGAAGATGGAGAAAGGATGAGGCAAAAAAAAAGAAAAAAGAACAAGAAAGTCAATCGAAAACAAGAGAGAGCCTCTTCAAGGACTATTAATAAGAACTGACCATGCTTGGGGTCTTATATTTAACTCAGCCCAGTGGATCTGGTATACATAAGGGAGAAAGAGCAGACATATTCACGGAATCATGTCAACAGACGTGCAATAAAGTAAAAGTTTCAAAACTCCTGGTTCCAAGGACCTCAGAGTTATTGTGGTTGCTTCCAACACCTTTTGGATTTCCTACCACACAATAAACCAACCTTGACTAGTGTGTCACTTTCTATTTTTTGCTATTTTACTGTAATCTCTGACTACAAAAGGCTCTCAAGTGGAAAAAAGTATTACAGCTGTTCCGTGTTGCTGCAGAAAGCAAAAGATTTAAGAAGGTAGCATACAGTTAAAAAAGACATGTTTCTAATTCTAATTCTAAACCAGGTAAATTCCAAAGTTTTTCAGAAAAGCATGTTTCAAGAACTCACTAAGATTTTTATGAACATGAAAAGCCTCAGATACACTAAGAAAGAGTGCAAAACGCATTTTCTTTACAAATGTTGTTTGGGAGAGGACTAGCATTTGCTGTATATACAGGCTTACTTGGTTCCTTTCATTTCTAGCACAGGCCACACAAATTTTGGTAGGTGAGATTTGTCCGCAGTCCCCTACCCAAGTCCTGTTGAATGTCCCAGGCAAAACTGAGAGAGATCATCTTTCTGATTGGTCTCCATATTTAGCCCCACCTTGTTTGCTACAGCAAATGTTAGATAAACTTACCATACTTCAGAATTAATTAACATTTATTGAGTATCTATCATATGTTAGCTTTTGCACAACTCATCTCAGATAACCTTCCTAACAACCCAGGGAAACGAGAATATTATCTCCATTATAAAGACAGGGTGAAGGAAAACTCGAAAAGGAGTTTGTCCACGTTCCCAAACCTCACAAATGCAAAATCATAACTTGAACCCAAGACATCTGCCAACAAGTACGATTGTTTTACAACATAACACAAATAGTCCTAATGAACATCCCAAATTTTGAATTACAGAGCCTTAAAGATCCAAATCCTATGATCCTCATTTTAGAATTCAATATAGAGCCTGATATAAAAATTATCTTTATATTTTGAGTTGACAGCTTACAAATGCAACCGATTGATAACGTTGAATAGTTTGAAAACAACCTCCAATCTGCTCTTCTATGTGGTTCAGGCTTGGGAATCCACTCTGGCGCCGGTACAGCAGTAGATAATTCGACACAATCAAATGAGAGTAAATGATAGTAAATGAAATAGAAACAGCACTACTGTAAATGAGGAGGCATATGTTCTTGTCCCTACTCTATAGCCATACTGCTATAGAAGACCAGACAGTCACTTTTTTTTTTTTTCCTTCTGAGATGGAGTCTTGCTCTGTCGCCCAGTCTGGAGTGCAGTGGCACGATCTCAGCTAACTGCAACCTCCACTTCCCGGGTTTTAAGCGTTTCTCCTACTTCAGCCTCCGCAGTAGCTGGGATTACAGGCCACCAGGACAGGCTAATTTTTTCTTTCTTTTTTTTTTTTGAGACAGTCTCACTCTGTCTCCCAGGCTGGACTGCCGTGGTGCAATCTCTGCTCACTGCAACCTCCGCTTCCTGGTTTCAAGCAATTCTCCTGCCTCAGCCTCCTGAGTAGCTGGGATTACAGGCATCCAGGACAGGCTAAATTTTTTCTTTCTTTTTTTTTTTTGAGACAGTCTCACTCTGTCTCCCAGGCTGGACTGCCGTGGTGCAATCTCTGCTCACTGCAACCTCCGCTTCCTGGTTTCAAGCAATTCTCCTGCCTCAGCCTCCTGAGTAGCTGGGATTACAGGCATGCGTCACCACGCCTGACTAAATTTTGCAAAGACAGTTGGGAAGGCTGGTCTCAATCTCCTGACCTCATGATCCACCCACCTCAGCCTCCCAAAGTGCTGGGATTTCAGGCGTGAGCCACCGCGCCCGGCCGAGAGTCACTTTTGCTTTGGACCTTATATACGCCCGGTAAAATCAAGTGATTCTCAACCCTGGTTTCACAAAATCAAACGGGAAACTTCTATAAACTACTGATGTGCAGACCCACTGTGAAACAATGAAATCAGAGGCTCTGAAGCTGAAGCCCTGGCATTTGTGTTTTATAAAACTCCCTCCAGGTAAAGCCAGAATTGATTGCATAGATGATCTCTGAGGTTTTTCTCAAGGCTTTCTAAGGTTCTCTATCCAAAGGAATCAGAGTTAGACCATGCAGGCCACAACTCACGTGTCAGACTTTTTGAAGCCCATTACACTTCAAAAAACCTCCTTAATTAAGCCCACTGCTAAAGGAGAGACACCATCTCGTCTCTCACTTGTCCTGTGGTCGCCAGCACCTGCTCTTGAGAAAGCAACTACAAAAATGAGAAAAACAGAAGTTCTATAATAGAATCCACATTTCTAGAAAGCTTACAAATGAGGCTTAGAGCTAAAAAAGGACATGGAGAAAAGGCTAAAGAAATCCATGAAAACGGTCACTGTCCAATCATTCCCTGGACAACTCACTCCATTGCCATGTTGAAAACATAGATGTTAGAAATCAAAGGGTTTTTTGAAGAAGGCAGGAGCTGAGTGGGAACTTGGAGAACAACAAAGAAGGCAATGCCACAAAGAGAAACTGGCAAGCTTTGGAATGAGCAAAACATTATGAAAAATTAAGGAAACTTGGAGAAATGAGTTCAGAAAAGTAGATTGTTTACAAATAAATAAAAACAAAGAAAAATAAAAACCCACAGGAACATTTTGATGGCAATGTAAAACCAGTCACTTCAGAAACTAAAGACAGAGAAGTTAAATGACATACACAGTAACCAACAGGTTACGACGACACTTTTAAAAAGAAAAGGCTGAGATAATCTACGGTCAATTTCATGATGTTTTGACCTTGAGAGCCTGACTGGCACAGAGTCTGGAGAGTGGCAGAAAGACACACATTGCAGAAAAACTGAAAGTCAAACACCACTTGCTACTTTCACTCGTTCTTCTAGGCCGTGTGAGACTGGAGTGGCAAAATGAAGCTGCGCTCTTTTAAAATGATGGACAACACCAGCGTGTTTACTAAAGAGAGCTGTTTCTAGTCATTTAAGTGGTGTCCCACAAGCCGTAGTCAACCAAGCATTGTGGACGAGACTCTCCTGAAATTATTATGCATAAAACACATGTGACAAGACCGCTGCCTTCAAGCAGTCTATGAGAAAGCTCTTACTGAAAAAGAAAAACAGTGGGTGCAAAAGTGGCAGAAATCTTCCCCTCCCTGTTAAACGGCATATGGAAGAAACAAATAAAATAATTTATTCTAAGAAGAGAAACCTTTAAAATGATGAAACTGAGAGGAAACCATTACATCTGTCCTGTATCACAAAAAATGACCAGGAATTCTTTATTTCATTACCCTGCTGCATATGTTGGGGATATGTGGCTCTGTGTGCCTGTGAGCTATTGTGTACTTACTTGTCTGTAATCTATCAGGAGAGCAAATACTTTGGTCATTGCTTATTCCTGGTCCTATAACAGTGCCTGGCACATGATGAGTTCCCAAACATTGCTTGAATAAATGAATGAATCAATCAATGTATTTTTTACTTTTTTTTAAAAAAATTACATCTTAAGTTCTGGGATACATGTGCAGAACGTGCAGGTTTGCTACATAGGTATACACGTGCCGTGGTGGTTTGCTGCACCCATCAACCCATCATCTACATGAGGTATTTCTCCTAATGCTATTCCTCCCCTACACCCCCACCCCCCGACAGGCCCCGGTGTGTGATGTTACTCTCCCTGTGTCCATGTGTTCTCAATGTTCAACTCCCACTTATGAGTGACAGCATTCAGTGTTTGGTTTTCTGTTCCTGTGTGAGTTTGCTGAGAATGATGGTTTCCAGCTTCATCCATGTCCCTGCAAAGGACATGAACTCATCCTTTTTTATAGCTGCATAGTATTCCATGGTGTGTATGTGCCATACTTTCTTTATCCAGCCTACCATTGATGGGCATTTCGGTTGGTTCCAATTATTTGCTATTGTGAACAGTGCTGCAATAAACATATGTGTTTGCGTGTGTCTTTATAGTAGCATGGTTTATAATCCGTTGGGTATATACCCAGTAATGGGATTGTTGGGTCAAATGGTATTTCTGGTTGTAGATCCTTGAGGAATCACCACACTGTCTTCTACAATGGCTGAACTAATTTACACTCCCACCAACAGTGTAAAAGCGTTCCTATTTCTCCACATCCTCTCCAGCATCTGTTGTTTCCTGACATTTTAATGATCACCGTTCTAACTGGGGTGAGATGGTATCTCATTGTGGTTTTGATTTGCATTGCTCTAATGACCAGTGATGATGAGGTTTTTTCCATACGTTTTTGGCCACATAAATATCTTCCTCTGAGAAATGCCTGTTCATATCCTTTGCCCACTTTTTGATGGGATTGTTTTTTTCTTGTAAATTTGTTTAAGTTCTTTGTAGATTCTGGATATTAGCCCTTTGTCAGATGAGTAGATTGCAAAAATTTTCTCCCATTCTGTAGGTTGCCTGTTCACTCTGATGATAGTTTCTTTTGCTGTGCAGAAGCTCTTTAGTTTAATTAGATCCCATTTGTCAATTTTGGCTTTTGTTGCCATTGCTTTTGGTGTTTTAGTCACGAAGTCTTTGCCCATGCCTATGTCCTGAATGGTATTGCCTCGGTTTTCTTCTAGGGTCATTTTTATTTTCTATAATAAATTCAGGTTTGTATATTTTCTTTCACAAAATCCTGAGAACAATCTAGTTCAAATATAACAAATATGTTTTCCTATTTAATATGCAATCAACGAGTCAGGCATAACTGTTTGCTTTCAAGTGCCAGATTTAAAGGCATTGCTAAAGGTGTAAGGCTTTTTGGTTAATACTTATAATTTCTCAAAATTTACTTTTATACTTCTTATCCTCTTAACATATACGGGCAATGATACAAACCTTCACGGACCTGTATTATTTGTATTATTAGAAAAAGATTACAGCTCCACCATATCAGTGCTGTGCAGAACAAAAATACATCATCCTTATAGTTTAAAGTATTGAAATCATTTAGTTATTCCCTTCCCAAGAAGTGAAAAATATCTGAATTGTAAAGAGAAATTTTCCAGGTTGGAACAGTTTAATGAAGAGAGGAAAAACACAGTTTCTGAGCAGGTTTGAGGCAGATTCAAAGGCATATTTGAAAATTATGCACCATATTTGCAAAGTGAAGCATCTCTACTAAAAGTACATTCTTTATACACATGCTAACAAAATTAAGGGCACACCATCCTTTGCTGAATGAGAGCTTATGAGAAGAGCTAGTGTGTACTATTTCCTTTTGTTCCCTGGAGGAAAGCTAAGGGATGAAAAATACTTTGCCAATGAATAATATTAAGCTTACAAATTCAAAATTTTAAGCCACTGAGATTGATAAATTAAGGTTCTGATAGCAACACGATTCTTTCCTGTCAGGCACATGGTATAGCTATAACTGGAACACTTGTTTCCACCTTAAGGACTGGGGAGGCTTGACACAAGGTGAGATTCAGCATTGCTAATTAGGAGACTTGAGCAAAAGTAGTTTGGAAGCTGCTGGAGTCAAAACCACAAAGAAAGGGACAGGAAACTCATCCCACCATTTTCTCCTTAGCCCAGAAAGTGAGATCATAACAGCCCTTCATGTTTCTTAAGCACTTACAACTTACAATACACTTCTACACATTAAGTCACTTGAAGGAGAAATAAATGCAGGCCAATACTTTCCATCTCTATTTGATAAATGGAGAAACTGACGTTCAATAGGATAATATATCCCTTCCATGCCATAGAGCCTTCACGTGATGAAGTCAGGCCTCAAAACCAAGCCAATACGTTTGCGCTCTAGAATATGGCATCAAACTGAAGGTATGCAGGCAAGAACTTGCTTCCGCCCTTTTTTTCAATTGCATTATTTTCAATGGCAAGCAGGAATTGTCATTTTTGTTGTTGTAGATTGTGGTAACTGAACACTTTATAGAGTCCCAGTCTGGAAACAGTTTCTTCTCTTTCTTGCAAGTATTATGTGTACCTTTGTGCATAGGTGTTGGTAATAAAAGCATAGACGACAAAGTTCAAGTAACGAAAATCAAGTTCTGAGAGAAAAGACCACAATGATCCCTCATCAACCTGTCCACATGCCTCTATCTTGCCTTTGAAAACAGAAGAACAATTTGTATGTCTTAGAGTGCTTTTTATCATCTCCAAAGTGGTTTTACAAATAGACACAATGAACTCTTTCAATGTGTTCTTAAACAAAAAGGTTCCTGGACTCAACCAGCACTCCTCTGGGTGACTCACATATCTGCTCTGCTTCGCTCTTTCTTCACAGAGCCAGCTGACGTTCTCAGGACGAAACCCCTCAATCTGACAGGTAACTGTAAAATCACTGGGCCCAAGGAGTGACTGTAATTAAAGGCTTACATTAAAAATGTATAAACAGAGCTTCATTCTTAAGTTTTGAAAATTCTTCAGAGTGATGGTATGAACTAAACCCACGGCCACATAATAATCGAAACAGAAAAGCAAAAGAAAGCTACTTCAGGAAATACCACGGTCACACCTCACTTGGCTTCACGCTACAGATTATAGAAAATATGTTGCTGCCAGGCCACCAATCTGTTGGTTCACGTTACTAAGTGAGCAACGTAAGTGTTTGCAACAAGCCATCCACTCTCTAAATATCAGATATAGATGTTCCAAAGAAGCTATGTCAGTGACGAGAACAGAGGAAATATGTAGCAACATTTCATTAAGTTGAATTCTGATACTTAGAAGGCTCCTTTTAGTACTGACATTCTGGATTTTAAAAGCTGTGTTGACCGCATGTTGTCACTCATAAGTGGGAGTTGAACAATGAGGACACATGGATACAGGGAGGGGAACATCACACAGGGGGGCCTGGGGGAGGGATAGTGTTAGGAGAAATACCTCATGTAAATGACGCAGCACACCAACATGGCACATGTATACCTACGTAACAAACCTGCACATTATCCACATGTACCCTAGAACTTAAAGTATAATAATAAAAAGAAATAAATAAAAGTTCTGTTGAATTCACTTATTCATTTTTTCATTCATTCATTCAATAGTTATTGTTAAGCACCTATTGCCTGCCAGGCATTAGGCTAGATCCCTAAGATACAACAATGCCACTGTAGAGTGTACAGCTGAGTCTGTGAGGAAGTTATGTGTTCTTATTACACACATACGCAATTAGAAACTGTAATGAGTATCACGGCCGGGCGCCGTGGCTCACGCCTGTAATCCCAGAACTTTGGGAGGCCGAGGCAGGCGGATCATGAGGTCAGGAGATGGAGACCATCCTGGATAACACGGTGAAACCCCGTCTCTACTGAAAATACAAAAACGAAATTAGCCGGGCATGGTGGCAAGAGCCTATAGTTCCAGCTACTCGGGAGGCTGAGGCGGGAGGATGGCGTGAACCCGGGAGGCAGAGCTTGCAGTGAGCCGAGATCACGCCACGGTACTCCAGGCTGGGCAACAGAGCAAGACTCTGTCTCATAAAAAAAAAAAGAAAAGAAACTGTAATGAGATGAGTATTACAATGGAAAACTTTAGGGGGATTTGACAACATCATTTCAATCTGACACTGTACCTTCTAGGGACTGGTAATCAGAAAATAGAGGCAACTGTGAAATAAGTAAGAAGAGGGGTGTGAAGGCCTCTAAATAATGACAAATGCACATCCAATGCAGTTTTATTTTTATTTAAAACGTAAGCAACACAACAAAAGAATATGTAAACATTCAACTTTAACCAATCCTTGCTTGCAAATTATCTTCTAATATATTCTGATAAACACATACGCACACATACACACAAAGCATGGTGAAGATTACTGCCACAGGACTTTGAAAATCTGGAATCAGTCCTTGATCTAGAACACACTAGTTGTTGAGCTAAAACTTCCCCATCTGTATAAAATGGAGCTCATCATCTCTGCAGTGTCAACCACAAAGGGTCGATATGTAAGAATTCAATGATAGCACAGTATAAATACATTTTGGAAAGTGAATATTTTTTATAAACAAAAAGAAATCAATCCAAGTATCTGATGTATATAGGCACACACACACAGACGGACTCACACATATTCACACATATTAAGGGAGAGAGAGAGAGTACACTAGATTTCTCATTATAATACAATTTTCTTTATAATCACAGCAATTTTGCAGTTACTCTGCTGCCCTTCTTTATGCAAAGTGTTCTATGCCAGCAGAAGACGGGAGAAGGGGGTAAAGATATGTAAAGGTCATTCTGCCTGACTCCTCCATTCACAGTCAGAATAAACAAAGGACTGGAATCAAAGCCCAAAGGCCAAACTGCACCACGGCGTGAGGATACTAATTAACATAACCTATGGTAAAATTGGTAGCAGCAATAAGTATCAGGAAAAATCTTGTGACTTTAATGTGACCATCAATTGACATCTCAGGGAAAAAGTAGCATAATTTTTACTTAATGTTTTGTCAGCAATCATGCAAGAATGTGAGATGTAAATAACCGAAGCAGCATATTTACATCTGGTTTCCTATACTTAAAAAGTTGATGTGAAATCCTAGACTGCATGTCTCTTCTCTATCAATCATGAAGGACTACAAGAAAATCCTAGAAGGAAATGCTACTGCTTTATAAGTAGCAGTAAGATAATTTATTAATGATAACATTCAGTAAGTGCTTACTAAGTGCTAGTCACCACTAAAAAAAAAAAAAAAAAAAAAAACTTTAAATATAATACTTAACCTTGACAACAACCTAGGAAGTAGAAACGGTTATTATTCTCTTTTTTACGAAAGAGGACGCTGAAAATCAACAAAGTTCACTAACTTTTCTACGATCACACAGAGCTAGCATTTACCAAACATATTAAACAGCTGTCATTTATCTGGCACTGTGCTAGGAGACTAGGAAGGCTGGGGACGGGGAAAGGCAGAAAGGAAGACATTTCTGACCCAGAGATGTGTCACACATTGGTTTTAACCAAAGAACTTGCAGCGAAGCTAGGACGTGAACAAAAATTTTGATAATCCAAGGTACAAAATTTTAAGTACCACGAGAATGCACAGTTAAGTTCCATCTCTGTGTTGATGCGTATGAGTGAGGGTGGGGGCACAGATGAGATGAATTCCAGACAAAATAAATTACAGAATTAAGTGGAATAATCTCATTCTGAACAACTTTAGACATGTTGGTTACAGACTGATTCCTTTAGGACAAGCCCACAGCCTGTGTATTCTCTGAACTTGTTTTCCCTGTGGTTAACTTGGTAATACAGTGAACAATAACCAGGATAGAAGGTTCCCAAGGGCAGCTACCATGTCTATACTGCATCCTCAGTACCTGTGATGGTGTCTACTACACAGCACTGCTAAGACATACGGAGTTGTGTGTTGAACAGGTTAAAGCATTCGTTATTTAATTCAACAGTGAGCAAAATAATGAATACAGAAACATAAAGCCAGGTATACACCATTAAGAAGTATAGACTCCACTAGAGTTCATGAACCGTCCCCCGGGTTAACTTCGCAAATCTGAGTGCCGAGGGACTTTTGTTAGACAGCAAGCAGGATTTCTCTCGAGTGAGACTACACTAGTGACCTAACTGGTCAATTATCTCGAGACCACCAAGAAGCAAAATATGAAGGTTTGTTTTACTCTCTGCCATGACAGGAAGTACAGAGCGAAACACAAAAGCTGTATTTTCTAGAACTTTCTTGAGAGCTGTAAAGTAACTCGTTTGCAGAAGTCGTTGATTTTGTACATGGGGACTGTTTGGTGAGATTGAGGAAGCGAATGATGGTTGACTTCCTGGAGTGAGTCATGGCTGTAACCCCCTTTGGCATTATTAATAGAACAGGGGGAAAATTTCCAGGAAACATCAATTACCACAACAACCAAAATAGAAAAGGTGGCTGGTGACTTAATCACCAAACTTTAGGGGAGACTACTCCCCTTTCTTTATCAGAAAGTGACAATAATTAATCAAACTAATACATTTTGAAACTAGTGTACCTGCATATTTTCACAGTTTGCAGAGTTCTTTAATCCTAAGAACTAAGATTTTGCTCTAGCAGAATGACCATACATACTCTGCGCTAACTACAGGTGAGTCAAAGTTTTGAAAACTTGATTAGACCTCCAAGAAACAGATATACGCATTCGATGATTCATTTATCCATTCATTCCTTGTTTTAAACTTTAAATTAATAGGTATTTAATGGGAACCTGCTATGTGCCAGAATCTTAGTCTCTAAGAAACAAAGAACTAAATAAACGAGGTAACAACTATAATAAGTGTCCTAACCTCTGCTCACCATCGTAATTCTCTTCACCTGGTTTTGAGGTTACAGTGACATTAAGGCTAAGAGATTAGTTCTGTTCTATAGCCTCGGGAAGTGTAAAAAACCTTAGGTCTGCCTAATAAGTTCAAAAACCTACGAGATTTTAGTCCTGTTCTGTAGGTATGCCATGCCTGCCTCCACAGTTTCGCCACCTCACAAACGGGAAGAACAGCGTAGTCACTACACGTGTAAGTAAGCTCTGGGGCCAGGTTGCCTGGGTAGTACTACTTTTTCTTTTTCTTTTTTTTTTTTTTTGAGACGGAGTCTTGCTCTGTCGCCCGGGCTGGACTGGAGTGCAGTGGCCGGATCTCAGCTCACTGCTAGCTCCGCCTCCCGGGTTTACGCCATTCTCCTGCCTCAGCCTCCCGAGTAGCTGGGACTACAGGCGCCCGCCACCTCGCCCGGCTAGTTTTTTGTATTTTTTAGTAGAGACGGGGTTTCACCGTGTTAGCCAGGATGGTCTGGATCTCCTGACCTCGTGATCCGCCCGTCTGGGCCTCCCAAAGTGCTGGGATTACAGGCTTGAGCCACCGCGCCTGGCCGGGTAGTACTACTTCATATGGAACTCAGAGCAAGTTATTTCACTGATTGAGGCCTCAGTTTCCTCATTCAGAAAATGAATATTAATAATAGCACTATCTCATAATATTATGAGGATTAAATAAATGTATGTGTGTGTGTGTGTGTGTGTGTGCGTGTGTGTGTGTGTATGAAATGCATGGAATAGTGTCTGGAACAAAATTAACACCTTAAAATGTTTTCCTAGTATTCTCATTATAATTGCCACAGTTACTCTAAGATTGGGCTTTTTCCTTAGTCACAGGAATAGAATCAGTTCCTCAGTTACACAGCTACGACTGACCATGCATTCTAACCAGCCTCTGTCTGTTTGTTCAGTTATGATCCATCACCATGCTTAGCCATCCTGACCTCAAGGAAACGACATGATCCAGTCCAAAAGGATATTATATCCAGGCAGTCTAACTGGGCCACAGTTGATTTATCTCCATTGCCTATTTAAATTCAGTGGGTGTGGCCAAGAAAAATAGCCTGTCCATCCTGTCCCTACCCACCTCATACAAATAAATCTCTTCCAACTTAACCAGTTACAAATTTCCTTTTGGCCCCCAAGTACTTCAGCAAAGCTATCACACTTACTGCAGAATGGAATTTAATTAAAGGGATAGAAAGTAAGTACCAATTCATAGAAGCGAGTAATAACATGCGCCCAGTTTCTTCAACATGTCTAGCTTCTCAAAAAGCTATACCCATGAAGACCTTCATTATGTTCTCTAACATAAAAACACTAACTGCAGTGAAATAACACATACGACCAGTAATATGGCCATAGTTCAATAAATTCTGGGGTGCCTACTTCAATAACTATAATGCCGTTGCTAAATATGATGGTGGAGAATGCTTATTCTGTAATATTAAGTGAAAACATGCAAAATTATGTCTATCTTTAGTTGCACATAATGAAAGCTATAGACATATATTGGCAAAAACTAAAAGAGCACAGAGAAGATGGAGTTGATGTGTTGAAAGACAGAACTGTAGGTTTATTTTTTAAACAAATGTGTTTTCTTGTTATAAAGTCGTTTGTGTACATATTTAAGTGTACGGAATATCTTTAAACTTAACTAAAAGTCCACAAAGAACAAAAAAAATCCAAGAAGGATTTATTTGATTGAAACATATTAGTAAACATCAAGTGCATATCAAATTATCCTAAGAGCAGGAACTTTTCCTGTTGAAGGATACACAAGGCATTACTTAGCATATCATTCAAATGCACGTACTTTGGAACGGAAGCTCTAGTATTCTCCTAGATCCGTTTAGGCCTGAATCCTACAGAAAAAGCACCGTACCTAAGTCTCATTTATCAGCAGTATCAAGTGTTATTTAGGAAAGTTGCTCACATCAAAGATCATCATCTTAATTTCTAATTATTACCATGGTAAGCAGCTGTATAAATGGTGATATGGTTCTTAATTTCAAGGAATTTACATCTTTAACTCACACTGTGGCTCTAGGCTCCAGGCTGAAAGGTTGGCAGAGTCTTTACTCATTTCCTCTCTGATCCCCTAGATCATCCCTACTGCACCTCTGAAACCTGTAGCTCTACACACCTCATGTCCTACCCCCCATCGGAGCCACATGTCTCCATTAAAGCTGGCTGTGCCACCCCACACCCAACCCCACTCTGCCTGCTCACCATCCCACTACTCACCCTTCACCCACAGATAATCTATACCTACACAAACGTTAATGCCCATCTACTTTTGCCCATGTAGGCCTTAAAATACACATTCTTTTCCCTTCTTTTTTTTTTTTTTTAATTGAGACGGAGTCTCGCTCTGTCACCCAGGCTGGAGTACAGTGGCTGGATCTCAGCTCACTGCAAGCTCCGCCTCCTGGTTTTACGCCATTCTCCTGCCGCAGCCTCCCGAGTAGTTGGGACTACAGGCACCCGCCACCTCGCCCAGCTAGTTTGTTTGTATTTTTTTAGTAGAGACGGGGTTTCACCGTGTTAACCAGGATGGTCTCGATCTCCTGACCTCGTGATCCGCCCGTCTGGGCCTCCCAAAGTGCTGGGATTACAGGCCGCGCCCGGCCCACATTCTTTTTCAAAATTCATACTGAAATTCAAGTCTGGGCCTACCACTATGCACCTAATTATTTTCTAATTGGTTTTCTATTTTTAAAATCTCACCAAAAGCACTTTTTAGCCTTTTGCATATAAATCCCAGGCCTTACATTTTTACTTTTGTTTTCTCCCAAGGCAATTAACAGTACTGAACAGATATTGGGTCCTAAGTAAACATATGCTTACATAAACATTACTTACACATAGAAAATATTGAAAATAAACAGGAGTTTGTTTATGAAATGCAAACATGTTTCTCAAGTGATATCTGCACTGTCCATTGAGATGATTAGAGCACAGAATCTAGGAAATGTTAAATCTGGGAATCAAAGATCTGGTTCTGATGCTGACCCCCTAAGCACTAGTAGCTCCATTTCTTTTAGCCTCAGTTTCCTCATGTAAAGTAAAATGTACTCAAACTGATCATGTCAATTGTATATCGGCCAAAACCTTAAAATGATCCACCTTATCTCCCTTGGGCCAGAAGTCAGGAGCCCTGTTTTTCTGGTATTGGTATCACAGCATCATAGTTGGTACTACTAGGTGACATTACCTCTAGATATTTCACTTTAGTAATCTGTACAATGGAACTCTTGCCATTTACACATCCACGAGTTCTGAGGATCAAATAAAGTAAGGACGGTGTGTGTTATGAATGTAAAACACTATATTATAATGAAGAATTGTATTGGCTCCTGTTATTGTGAATATTAGGTTTGGGACAGAGGAAGAATGGAAGTTCAAATGGTGACAATGTTGCTTTAGAAGCAATCCATGGCAAGGAAACAGGTCAGGAAATGCAGCTGGAGAAAGCCATATGCCTTTTGTCTCTTTATGATAGCAGAAAGTCATAGAGAACTGGAAGGTTGAGTGAGATGTGCAAGTGCCTAAAGCTTCACGGAAAGGCACAAAATGGAAGAAGCACTACAAACACAACATCCTCAGATTAATTCTGGTTTATGTAGTTATTTCCCGTCACTGATGTAATACACAAACCTTAGTCTGATTCAGAATGTGACATCACAGAAATTATTTCCAACATCCCCAAAAATATGGGGTATTTCCATGGTTTATAAACTTATAAAGGTAAAATCAAACAAATGAAATCTGAATTAGGAAAAAAGAAATAAAAAGAAACATATTCAGGCATTATTTATCCTGAAAAGACAACAGGTATTAATTTATATTTCCTTATTTACTTTCCCCCTCCCCCCAACAGAGAAAAAAATTATATAACACCTTGGGTTTATACAAACATGTGTCTCCAAGTAGGAGGTAGTACTGTACAAATACTCTTTAATCAAACCTTACCTTATCACTAAATGTGGGCAATGGATCATTATTAAAAAGTCATATTAAATTGGAAGAAAAAACAGCTGTAAAATAATAGGAATATTTAGTGGTAAAAAGTCAACCCTTGTGAGTTCAATAAGGTCAAAAAACAGAACTCAAAGGAGACAATTAAGACTCCATTCTTTCATTACCTACAACATTTAATCTACCTGGAATATTCTATTATTATCAATATTTTCCTTCCCTCAAAGTTCATAGCAAAGCCTTCCTTCTTATATACTAGTGTAGCATTCAGCCATTATCTTCCCAGTAAGATTAAATTATCATTTTTCTGAGCTTTTATATTTTACTTCTACCCTACCTGCAGTGTTTAACAAATTATGTCTTTTTCTTCGGATTATGTTTATATGTGCGCAGGGTATACACTGCGATGTTTGAAGTTATGTATTAAGCTTCAATCTTTCATGTATACTTGTTTCTAGCACAGATCTTTAAAGAAAGTAGGAAATCTATCATATTCCTTTGCTAGAACTAAATTTTGGAAACAAAGAAATTAGACAAGATGGTTTGTGGAGCCCCATCCAGCTATAAATTCCAAGATGTTACAGCCAGAAGGAATTTGTGACATTATCTAATTTGATCCATCATTGACCCCAGGTTCAGAGTGAGAAAAGGATCCCATCAAGTGCAACCAGGTCTTGTGAGTCCAGTCCGGTGCTTCTTGAACACACTCTGGCACTTTTCTAAACTGCGGATAGTCCAAGGGGAGTTGCCTCAGGTTTATCCCCTTAAATTCCAAACCAGGACAGACTTTTTATGATACATCTACTTGACAGATGACAAGAAAATATTTTGCTTAAATAGCTGTTACTCTGAACATCACAGTGCTGGCCAAAGACTCTTCACCAAGACTGAACTTGCTGCTTGGCTCCACTCTAGCAAAATCAAAACGTAAGGCAAGTGCTGATCCTAGACTGGTGTTTTCAAATGGAAGGAAGTAACTCATTAGGGTCATACAATCAATTCAGCGGGGCTCCCAAAGCATTTTTGTAATGAAATTGAATAGAAAACATTAGTATGCATCACATAAAGGGCCTCTATATGAAAAAAATATATATATGAAAATTTCACTTAACATAATAAATATTACACTGACAATAAATATTACATTGACATGTACATATATATGCTCTTGTCAATGTAATATGAATTTCTTACTGCTATTTATGTCAGAAAAAAACAAAGTTTGAAAGTCATTACTATAAAGTCTGCAGTGAGCTGTAGAACTGACTGTTACACAATTTACAAGCAGGGAATTCAAAAACAGGTCTTAGAACACTGATCCCAGCACCTGCAGACTTGTCTTCCTACTACTTCTGAAGAGTAATCCAGATTGCAACTGGAAACAATGAGAAACATGGGACATGACGAAGTCATACTACCATTTGTCCTCCCCGCTTTCTCTCACGATGTGGACGATCAAGTTCCTGTTTTAGGAGACACGGTTTCTTTTGTCCTCACCCACTCTTTGCCTCTTTCTCTCTTTCTGAAATAAAAATTTTTAAAAAAGATAACACCAAGACAAAGGAAGGCAAAGAAATAAAAGGTTTCAGTTTTTTGTTTACTTCTTTCTGCTTTTTTCCTTCCTTCTTTTCTTTCTCTCTCTCTCTCCCTCCTGTCTCTCCATACCTTCCTCTTTCTCTCTGGCCTCTCTTCTCCCTCCTCCCTCTCTACTTCCTGTTTTCTCCTCTCTCTCTCCCTTTCTTCTTTCTCCCTCCTTCTCTCTCTCCTTTCTCCTCTCTCTCTCACTTTCTCTCTCTCTCTCTCATCCCTGAGCTCTTTCAGCAGACAATGAGAATATTTTTTTTCTTTCTACTTCTCTGGCTAGATGGCTGGGTTTGAGTAATTTTCTTTTTCCTGGGGTTGGTTGCTAAGAGACACTCTATTACTTCCCTTTCTCTTATGACCCGATTACTGTGATCAGCAAAGACGGCATGCAGACAACATCCTGACATGGTTCATACAAGATTGCTGTGCCTGGTTACAAAATGATTGACTTTCTTAACCCTCTCACAACTGTCAGACCAAAATTTCCTAAGTTATTTTCCACACAGTGTCAAAGGATTTCCCCATCTTCCTTTGAAATGGTGGTTGTGATGGATCAACTGTATCCATCACTATAACGGTCAATACTCAAATTGAAATATATTTCAGTAAAAGCTCCACACCACCTCCTTATTTTTAATATATATTTCTTTTAATTTTAGAGGTAAATAAACAGAATTTAAAAAAATGTCTGAGTTAATCTCCACCCTAGATAGGGATAAGGCTCTAAGAGAACCACTAAATAGCTTCTTGGCAAGAGTCCTCCAGCCTCTGCTCCTTTTTCTGGTGTACACAGCCAAAGCAAAGGTCATCCCTTGTTCATTCCTATCCTGCACAGCTCTTGGCAGAATACCGTAAAAGTCCTAGGCACTCGATGGATGTTTGCTAAATGAATAAACGAATGTGTACTCGCACTGAGCTCTTCTTTCCATCCCTTGAGGCTCTTATCCAATCCTCCCATCCACACATTTCAGGAAAAGGAAAAAGAAAAGGTTACGAGTTCCTTTTAAAGGTTCTAACGCTGTCAAAACGGACTAGAAATTTAAGCAACAGCAACAAAACTAAACTTGAAAAAGTAATAAAGATCCTGGGTCTTTATCTAATGTATCATTCCTGGGTGATATTATCCTCATACAGCTTGGAAGAACCAGCAAGACATTCATTCATTCTGGAAGAGCTTTTAAAAAAAAAAAAAAATTCTTCTTGCCATAGGTCAGATTCACACATGATCACCTATAGCATATACATAAAGACCTCTCTGAATCCTCCCCAATTCACAGCTACATTTTAATCTTAGAACTTCATGGCTTCAGCTAATGCTCTGATTTCTATTAAAAATGAAGTCCTTCTGGCAGAGTTCCATTTCAACATACTTTTATCAAAGATTTAGATGACCTCTCTCCTTTTGATAGTTATCGCTGTATATATAGATATAGTAGATATCTGTATCTCAGTACATGCACATTGAACAAATATTTTTGTATAGACTTTGGAAGTGAGCAAATGAAATACAGCAGAAAAATCATGAAGTTTGGATTTAGAGATATTTGTGTTCAAATCTAAGATCCATTATTTATAAGTCACGATGCCTTGGGCAACTTACTATCTCTCTGAGCCTTAATTTCATCACTTGACAAATGGAAATATTAGTACCAAACTTCAAATAATGCTATAAAGATGACATATCAGATACCTGGCATATAGTAGGAACAAATTAAATGTTAGCTTCCTCATGAACTACTTGCACTTAAGAACATGAATGTATATTTTGCTCAGGTATAGAAAAAAAATGTGTAAGGATATGAGCTTAGAATGAAAGGACATGGCGTTGTCAGAGGAGTATACTGAGGGCGTACAGACTGAGGAGTCTATGACCCATGTCACAACCTAACTGAATTCACGATATTCTATGGGAACAATTTTACTCCATGCACTTCAGGAGTAACCAATTTTACGCAATATATGTCGTTGAATCATACTTTCGTACAATCTTAGAGCAGGAAGGAAGTGAAGAAACAATATTGTTCAATCCCGTTGTTTTACAACTGTGGAAACCAACCCAGAGTCATTTGTTGATCTACATAGGCCTCAAGAATGCAGGGAGCATCCTTCCCATTTACCCTTCCCTCCAGTGAACTCTTGTCTTGTTCAGTGATTGCCATTTTGATTGACTGCCACCTACTTTTCAGCATGACTAAGATAAAGTCAGCTTGACAGATCTTTTTGGTGTCCCCTTTCAATGGACCATCCCTGCATAATTCTGAGATAATATTCACAACAAAATCAAACTGTAAGATAAATGTTAGGTCTTAGCTAAAAATCATGGCTCTTCATACTCTGTCTCATGCTCCTAGGGAATGGGTTTATTCTTGAAAGCAGAATGTTTGAAGAGTGTTTTGGTCTTCCACAGTGCCCAGCTTCCAACTACATGTCTTTCATCCTTCCAATCCCTCGGTGACTCTAGCTTTGCCTTTCTCTACTTCTGAAAAAAATGCCCAACTAAGGCACTGGTCTATGACCAACAAGTTTCCTGGCAGCTGTGCCAGTGAATAAAAATTTCTTGGTATTTCTCAAAATAGGCACAGTTTCTCAGATGTGTTCTCAACCTTGGACTGACTGTTTTCTAGGGTAAGAGGCAGTCATTCCAGATGACAACACTTTCACACAGGTTAATTTTCACCTGAACCATATTCAATATAGAGAAAACTGCATGAGATAAGCTGCTTAGGAATACTATAAACTTACTGTTAGCAAAATATGATACCTCAAAAATCCCTATATTTAAGAAAACTGTGGCTGTAGCTCTCTAAAAAGAGTAAAATCATTTGAGAGTCAAGAAATCCAAAAGAAAAAAAAAGTTATTTATGTAATGATTTGATGAATTAAAAGGAAAATTCTGGAACAAATAAATTCTACATATCAAAAAAAAAAAAAAAAACCTCAATGTTGAGCTGGGTGGGGAAGACGCAACATCATCAGTGATGGTGTAAAGAATTTTCAACTTGATTGAATTTGGCCTTACTATTAGGCTTTCAGTTATGTCTATGGCTTCTCAGGTTGCAACAAAAAGATTTTCAGAAATTTTCAGAGAGAATCTTGCCAGTGCTGCGTCTCCAGATGTCTAAGGATGTTCAATCATCCACATCTATTACTCTAACTGCATGTTATTTACATTCTAAATAAACAGAGAGTATAACAAATCACACAGGTAAGTAAAAGAGCACAATGATTGCTGCCACTTCATCATCTTAATTGTATAGGTTGAGTTTAAAGAGTTTTGTTCACTTTTCCAATTAACTGATATATCAGTCACGCTACAACCAGATAGTGGTGGTGTGTAACTGTAATGCTCAAATAACAAACCCTTGACAGAGGCAGAGAGAAGGAAGATAACATGTTATCCTACTTTAAAAAATAATTAAAGAGCTGTAAGATAACTTAAACCCATGTACAATATAAGTTGTTAAAAAAAATCACATAGGAAATTCTGATAATTTTCTTAATAATCTTAGTTTTGCATTTACTGTTACTCATTCTGAGCTCTAGTTTTTCCAATGTATTTCCTCAAAATTTAGACTTACTAAGTCTAAAGACCTCTATGCTCCTTTAGGCCTAGTAAGTCTAAATTTTGAGGAAATAATAACTTATTTAATTTGTCCTAATCAATCTGGTTAAGCTAATCACAAGAAAGGTTTTTAATTTATTTTTGATCTTCCTACTCTCAGAGATGCTGTGTTCTTTTCTATTTAAAATAAAGGAAACAGTTCTTTCAAAAATACACACATTTTTTAATGTAAATCATAATACTGCCACATATAACAGTGCTATAAGGAAGCCTGACAAGCTGTAAAAAAATGTGAAAGTGCTTCCTGGCAATTGCACCTTTGTTCAGGAAAAGGAATTCTCTGAAAGAACCTTGCCATTCCCTTTCTGCATTCAATAGCATTATGTTCAGTTCTTGGACAAATGAGGTCTTTCAGGATGGACTACATTAAATAATTAAGAGACTCTGCAGTGGAACTATTCAGCTTAAAGAAAAGAATGAAGGACATATCTCTATTATGAAAGGGAAGATGGGCTCATATAAGCAAGATGAATTGGCTTTATTTTTTGCCATTTATAAGGGCAGGACTAGGAACAAAGGTAGGTTTCAGGAGCAGCAGATTTTACCAAAACATGGGGAAATACTTTCAATCTAAAGTAACAGGGATGATGCTATGAATGAAACATACACTCACTTCCACCATATAGTAAGGCCAGTGCAAATGTAAGATTGCCTAAGAGGATCCACCTGCATCAGAGACTGTTACTATTAAGCTTCATGTCCTTCTAGAGAGTTTGAGATCATTACTTTGACTTTTTGTTCTCATTGGGATATAGAACAACGTATCTCTCACTAAACTTGTGCCCAGGCATTTTAAGGTGTATTCTCTCTGCAAAAGGAACTTACTTCCACTATAATTTCTGAAGTATTGTTACAATTAAGGGCATAAGTTTTGTACATATAAATTGAACTGGACCCTCTTAATAAACCTCATAATTATTACTTATTCGATAACAATAATTGAATGTTTCTTCTGTGACTTAACCATATGTTACACACTGTCAATGTAACGATGAAAAGCTTAGAGTTCCAGCTCTCCATCTAGTTAACAAGGTAACTCTAGTGCTGCCTCACTGTAGAAAGTACTTATTCTATTTTTTTGTCTGCTTGTTCCTCATTGTTCCTTTCCCCAGGATTTATAACTCAAAAGTGAAGAAGAGAAAGGCCCTATCTGATGAGGACTGAGTCACAATTATAAAGATGTGATCAGGTTGTTCTTGTTTTGTTTTTGTTTTATTGAAGGGCAGGGGGTTACAATTTTAAGTACTAACTAAACTCCATGGCTAGAAATTATAAATTTATAAGACTAAAAGACAATCTCATATGTTATGATGGCAGAATTTAAATAAGAATAAATCTGATCTCTAAAAAAATCAGAACTGCCTTAAGACAAAAAGTGTTCTTTTAGTTTCCTGCACTAGAAATATTCAATATAAGCCTGAAAAACACCTTGACAGTGATTATATGAACTCAAGCATCAGTAGGAGATTGGCCTATCTTAGTAGTTCTAGAAATGGATCGTGCAAAAAAAAAAAAAAAAAATAGTGCCCATCCCAGAGCAATTACATTACAATATCTGAGGGTGAGACCCAAGCCTGGAAACTTTTTGAAGTTCCCCAGGTGGTTATTACTCGTGTTAAAAGGACAGAGAACCACTATAGACATGTAAAGCCCCCTGCAATACAATACTGTCTGTATTCTAGAACATTTGTAGATTCCAAGTCCCAAAGTCAAAGCAAAATATGGGACTTAGGTTGAAGATGGCCAAATAGGAACAGCTCTGGTCTGCAGCTCCCACACAGATCAATGCAGAAGGTAGGTGATTTCTGCATTTCCAACTGAAGTACTTGGCTCATCTCACTGGGACTAGTTAGACAGTGGGTGTAGCCCACGGAGGGCAAGCCTAAGCAGGGTGGAGTGTCACCTCACCCTGGAAGCACAGGGGGTCGGGGAATTCCTTCTCCTAGCCAAGAGAAGCCATGAGGGACCCTGCCATGAGGTACAGCGCATTCCGGCCCAGATACTACCCTTTTCCCACGGTCTTTGCAACCCACAGACCAGGAGATTCCCTCAGGTGCCTACACCACCAGGGCCCTGGGTTTCAAGTACCAAACTGGGTGGCCATTTGGGCAGACACCGAGCTAGCTGCAGGAGTTTGTTTTTTTCATACCCCAGTGGCTCCTGGAATGCCAGCTAGACAGAACCATTCACTCCCCTGGAAAGGGGACTAAAGTCAGGGAGCCAAGTGTTCTAGCTCAGTGGACCCCACCCCCATGGAGCCCAGCAAGCTGAGATCCACTGGCTTGAGATTCTTGCTGCCAGCACAGCAGTCTGAAGTTGACCTGGGATGCTCCAGTTTGGTGGCGGGAGGCGCATCCCCCATTACTGAGGCTTGATCAGCCGGTTTTCCCATCACAATGTAAACAAAGCCTCCAGGAAGTTAGAATAGGGCAAAGCCTACCTCAGTGCCACAAAGTCACTGTAGACAGACTGCCTCTATAGAGTCTTCCTCTCTGGGCAGGGAATCTCTGAAAGAAAGGAGAACTTCCCCAACCAAGGAAGACAGGCCAACATTCAAATTCAGGAAATACAGAGAACACCAAAAAGATACTCCTCAAGAAGAGCAGCCACAAGATAACTGTCACACTCACCAAGGTTGAAATAAAGGAAAAAATGTTAGGGGCAGCCAGAGAGAAAAATCGGGTTACCTCACCAAGGTTGAAATGAAGGAAAAAATGTTAAGGGCAGCCAGAGAGAAAGGTCAGGTACTACAAAGGGAAGCCCATCAGACTAACAGCAGATCTCTCTGCAGAAACCCTATAAGCCAGAAGAGAATGGGGGCCAATATTCAACATTCTTAAAAAAAAGAATTTTCAGCCCAGAATTTCATATCCAGCCAAACTAAGCTTCATAAGCGAAGGGGAAATAACATCCTTTACAGACAAGCAAATGCTGAGAGGTTTTTCTCACCACGAGGCCTGCCTTACAGGAGCTTCTGAAGGAAGCATTAAATGTGGACAGGAAAAACCAGTACAGTACCAGCCACTGCAAAAACATACCAAATTGTAAAGACCATCAACACCATGAAGAAACTGCATCAACTAACAGGCAAAATAACCAGCTAGCATCATAGACAGGAACAAATTCACACATAACAATATTCACCTTAAATGTAAACAGGCTAAAGGACCCAATTAAAAGACACAGACTGGCAAACTGGATAAAGGGTCAAGACCCATCGGTGTGCTGTATTCAGGAGACCCATCTCACATGCAAAGACACATATGGGCTCAAAATAAATGCATGGAGGAATATTTACCAAGCAAATGGAAAGCAAAAAAAAAGCAGGGTTTGCAATCCTAGTCTCTGATAAAACAGACATTAAACCAACAAAGATCAAAAAAGACAAAGAGGGCCATTACATAACGGTAAAGGGAACAATCCAAAAATAGGGATAACTACCCTAAATATATATGCACCCAATACAGGAGCACCAAGATTCATAAAGCAAGTTCTTAGAGACCTACAGAGAGATTAAGACTACCACACAATAATAGTGGGAGACTTTAGCACCCCACTGTCAATATTAGATCAACGAGACAGAAGGTTAACAAGGATATCAAAGACTTCAACTCAGCTCTACACCAAGCAGACCTAATAGTCATCTACAGAACTCTCCACCGCAAATCAACAGAATGTACATTCTTCTAAGAACCACATCACATTTATTTTAAAATTGACCACATAATTGGAAGTAAAACACTCCTCAGCAAATGCAAAATAACAAACAGTATCTCAGGCCACAGTGCAATGAAATTAGAACTTCGGATTCAGAAACTCACTCAACACCACACAACTGTATGGAAACTGAACAACCTGCTCCTGAATCACTACTGGGTAAATAACAAAATGAAGGCAGAAATAAATAAGTTATTTGAAACCAATGAGAATAAAGACACAACATGCCAGAATCTCTGGGACACAGCTAAAGCAGTGTTTAGAGGGGAATTTATAGCAGTAAAACCCACCAGGGAAAGCGGGAAAGATCTCAAATCAACACCCTAACTTTGCAATTAAAAGAACTAGGGAAGTAAGAGCAAATAAATTCAAAAGCTAGCAGAAGACAAGAAATAACTAAAACCTTCAAAAAAATCAATGAATCCAGGAGCTGGTGTTTTGAAAAGATTAACAAAATAGATAGACCACCAGCCAGGCTAACAAAGAAGAAAAGAGAGAAGAATCAAACAGACACAATAAAAAATGATAAAGGGGACATTACCAATGACCCCACAGAAATATAAACTACCAATGGATAATACCATAAACACCTCTACACAAATAAACTAGAAAATATAGAAGAAATGGATAAATTCTGCAACAAATACACTCTCCCAAGACTAAACCAGGAAGAATTCAAATCCCTGAATAGACCAATAACAAGTTCTAAAATTGAGGCAGTAATTAATAGCCTACTGACCAAAAAAAGCCCAGGACCAGACAGATTCACAGCCGAATTCTACCAGAGGTACAAAGAGGAGCTTGCTATCATTCCTTCTGAAATTATTCCAAACACTAGAAAAAGGGGGACTCCTCCCCAACTCATTTTATGAGGCCAGCATCATCCTGCTACCAAAACCTGGCAGAGACACAACAAAAAAAGAAAATTTCAGGCCAATATCCTTGATGAACATCAATGTGAAAATCCTCAATAAAATACTGGAAAACCAAATCCTGTAGCACATCAAAAAGCTTATGCTCTATGAAAAAGTCAGCTTCATCCCTGGGATGCAAGGCTGATTCAACATACACAAATCAATAAACATAAGAGATCGCATAAACAGAACCAATGACAAAAACCACACTATTATCTCAATAGATGCAGAAAAGGCCTTTGACAAAATTCAACACAATCTCATGCTAAAAACTCTCAATAAACTACATATTGATGGAACACGTCTCAAAATAATAAGAGCTATTTATGACAAACCCACAGCCAATATCATACTGAATGGGCTGTATGAAGTTTTCCCTTTGAAAACCAGCACAAGACAAGAATGCCCTCTGTCACCACTCCTATTCAACATAGTATTGGAAGTTCTGGTCAGGGCAATCAGGCAACAGAAAGAAATAAAGAGTATTCAAACAGGAAGAGGGGAAGTCAAATTGTCTCTTTTTGCAGATGACATGATTGTATATTTAGAAAACTCCATTGTCTCAGCCCAAAATCTCCTTAAGTTGACAAGCAACTTCAGCAAAGTCTCAGGATACAAAATCAATGTACAAAAATCACAAGCATTCCTGAAACCAATAATAGAAAGACAGCCAAATCATGAGTGACCTCCCATTCACAATCGCTACAAAGAAAATAAAATACCTAGGAATACAACTTACAAGGGCTGTGAATGAGCCTTTTATGGAGAATTACAAACCACTGCTCAAGGAAATAAGAGAGGACACAAACAAATGGAAAAACGTTCCATGCTCATGGATAAGAATCAATATCATGAAAATGGCCATACTGTCCAAAGTAATTTACAGATTCAATGCTATCCCCATCAAGCTAGCATTGTCATTCTTCACAGAGTTAGAAAAAACTACTTTAAATTTCATATGGAACCAAAAAGGAGCCCATATAGCCACAACAATCCTAAGCAAAAAGAACAAAGCTGGAGGTATCACGCTACCTGACTTCAAACTAAACTACAAGGCTACAGTAACCAAAACAGAATGGTACTGGTACCAAGACAGATATATAAACCAATGTAACAGAACACAGGCTTCAGAAATAACACCACACATCTACAACCATCTGATCTCTGACAGACCTGACAAAAACAAGCAATGGGAGAGATTCTCTATTTAATAAATGGTGTTTGGAAAACTGGCTAGCCATATGCAGAAAACTGAAACTGGACCCCTTCCTTACACCTTATACAAAAATTAACTCAAGATGAATTAAAAACTTAAATGTGAGACCCAAAACTATAAAACCCTAGAAGAAAACCTAAGCAATACCATTCAGGACATAGGAATGGACAAAGACTTTATGACTAAAATACCAAAAGCAATGGCAACAAAAGCTAAAATGGACAAATGGGATCTAATTAAACTAAAGAGCTTCTGCACAGCAAAAGAAATGATCAGAGTGAACAGGCAACCTACAGAATGGGAAAAAAGTTTTGCAATCCATCCATCTGACAAAGGGCTAATATCTAGATCCTACAAAAAACTTAAATTTACAAGAAAAAAACAATCCCATCGAAAAGTGGGTGAAGGATATAAACAGACACTTCTCAAAACAAGAGATTTATGTGGCCAACAAACATTTGAAAAAATCCTCATCATCACTGGTCATTAGAACAATGCAAATCAAAACCACAATGACATACCATCTCATGCCAGTTAGAACGGTGATCATTAAAAAATCGGGAAACAACAGATGCTGGAGAGGATGTAGAGAAATAGGAACACTTTTACACTGTTGATGGGAGTGTAAATTAGTTCAACCATTGTGGATGACAGTGTGGCAATTCCTCAAGGATCTAGAACAAGAAATATCATTTGACCCAACAATCCCATTACTGGGTATATACCCAAAGGATTGTAAATCATTCTACCATAAAGACACATGTAAATGCATGTTTACTGCAGCAGTATTCACAATAGTAAGACTTGGAACCAATCCAAATGCCCAAAAATGATAGACTGGATAAAGAAAGTGTGGCCCATATACACCATGGAATACTATGCAGCCATAAAAAAGGATGAGTTCATGTCCTTTGCAGGGACATGGATGAAGTTGGAAACCATCATTCTCAGCAGAAAACCAAACACCACATGTTCTCACTCATAAGTGGGAGCTGAACAATGAGAACACATGGACACAGGGAGGGGAACATCACACACCAGGGCCTGTCAGGGGGTGGGGGCTTAGGGAGGGATAGCATTACGAGAAATACCTAATGTAGATGACGGGTTGATGGGTGCAGCAAACCACCATGGCATGTGTATACCTCTGTAACAAACCTGCACGTTCTGCACATGTATCCCAGAAGCTAAAGTATAACTAAACACATACACACACACACACACACACACACACACACAAGAAGACACCAAAAAGAAAAATATGGTAAGAACATTAGCCTAACCTTTTCTACATTAGCAGGGCCACCAAAGAGAAAAGCATATAGGTTAGAACACTGGCTATAATACAGTAGTTCAAGTTCAAAGATGTACACATGAGGGAGGAAGACCAGAACTATCCAACTGGATGAAGACAGAGAAGAGGGAGCATATTCATTTGAGATTCCAGAGATCATTACATTATGTAGCTCTGCATGGGATAACTATATTGCACAAGGCATGCATTTTAGGTTGTTAGGAGTTCCCGTTCTTTTTCTTATTCTTTTTGTAAAAACCAGAAAACTCCCTGGTCACAATCACATCTCTCTCAAAACTGCATTTAGTTTAATGAGGTGTTTGCAAAATTCACTGGGATTTTGGGAAGACTGGCAGGAAAGACAGCCTAGAAAAATTATTATATCAAAGAAAAAGCTGTGTCTTTGGGTATTGAACACAGTTCTAGGAAAGATATAAAAGCAAAAGGCAGGCATTTAAAATAAGCTCAAAGGCCCCGCTGAATGCTTATGATTTCCAAGTACCATAATCTGCTAACACTAGAAAACAGACTATTTATAGTATTTGAGGTTGTTTTTGAAAACCATGCTATTGAACCTTGATTTTCTGTTACTTAGCGATTACTGATGATTACTGACCAAAATATTCTACAACAAAAGGGAACAGTGGTAATAACGTTGGCACAACCTGGTAAGGGAAATATCCACCTCTACTCTTCAGAGACCTAGAGGAAGAGAAAGGTAAATGGGGAAGAGAAAGGTACATACATTGGTCAAGCCCAGAGCAAAAGCTGGCACTAACCCCATGAGAAAAATGCAGAAGTTCTGATTCTCAGCATATACTGTGAACCACCAGCTGTTCTCACTTCCCCTGCCAACAGTGTTGACTTTGGCCAGTGAGGGAAGAACTAGTTTCACAAACAATTAGCACAATAAGAAATAAGGGTGGGGTACTTAGGAGCCATAACCTTGGTGGACCACTTTTTGACTGTAAGATCACTCCAGGCTTTAAAAATAAATGTATGTGTTCCTTCAGCATTTTACTGGACATGTTTATAATAAAATCAAGTTGGCAATTATTGGTTGTATTGATGGGGTTGAATCTTTTGTTAAGGAATACAAGAAGCTTAAGCGGGCGGAGAGAGACAAAATTGACCAAAATAATTAACTTTCACAATATAAAAGCTGCCGTAAGAGCCACCACAAATGAAACAGCAGAAAAACAAAAGGGGATTTCTGTAGTTATTAATTGCTATATTACCCTTATCATCATTACATAACCCAGTAGCTTCTGGGGAGCACTAAATGGTATATTTTCTGAAGACACTCTGGCCAACTAGGTTAGGCAATGGCCTCCTTGAACCAAAACTATTGCTGCTTAAGGCTTGCTTTCTGCCTTGATTAAACACAGTGGCAGGCTCCAGTTGAAGGGATGATTCTTCTTTTTTGAAGGGAGGTAGAATAGAGTAATTGCCAGATGTTTGCAATTTTAGCTATAAAAAGATGGCTGCTTTCCATTCCTGTGTATGTTGGATCTTTTTTCTTTCTACCCAAGCTATTGTGGTTCACTAAAATAGGCCACTGCACTGATGAATCATCATTCAGGACTGCAATAATGGAAGCAGAACAAATATGACATTTTAAATTCACATAAAAGAAAAATAAATAAAAATACATGGGTAATAGTTACATGCTAAGGAACAGAAAGCATGTTGCAGTCTAAAGAACACAATTTGGGGCCGGGCGCGGTGGCTCAAGCCTGTAATCCCAGCACTTTGGGAGGCCGAGACGGGCGGATCACGAGGTCAGGAGATCGAGACCATCCTGGCTAACACGGTGAAACCCCGTCTCTACTAAAAATACAAAAAACTAGCCGGGCGAGGTGGCGGGTGCCTGTAGTCCCAGCTACTTGGGAGGCTGAGGCAGGAGAATGGCGTAAACCCGGGAGGCGGAGCTTGCAGTGAGCTGAGATCTGGCCACTGCACTCCAGCCTGGGCGACAGAGTGAGACTCCGTAAAAAAAAAAAAAAAAAAAAAAGAACACAATTTGGTTCAAACAAGTTATGCCTGAATCTACTCTGGACTACTTTTTACCTGTTTGGTCTGGGGCAAGCCACCTCACCACCAACCTTCCCTCTCTTCAACAGTAAAATGGGGGATGAGGGGGTACCATCTCATTCAGCAGAGAGAACCCACGCCCTAGCCATCTCTATGCCATGCCTTACATATGCACAGCTCAGGCAACACGTGCACATATTTGTTGTGTAAATAGATTAAATATATACATACATAAAATGTTAGAAACCATATATCATGATATAATTGTGTACATGTTACACTCTCTACTGTAGTTACTGCAACCCCACCACCATCACATACTCAGTTTTTGCTACAAACACAGCCTACTAATTTGGTAATAAAAACCTGTTTTGTTTATTTAGGCAGCAACAATATAACTGGCTTGAGAGACTGGTGACCCCTAGACAGAGATGTTACCTTTCTTAATGGGTAAGTTAAGAATCTCTTTGAGGATCTGATGGTGTTATGAACCCTTTCCCTGAAAAAAGACATACACACAGACTAAGTTTAAATACAATTTCAGGAGATTGGCTTAATCCAAAATACGAATCTCAAAAATGAATGGAACCCAAAATAAAATCCCTAATTAAATTAATTTTTCTGAGATTGTGTGGTTAATAATCCCTAAAATCTCTCTGTAGCAACTGACATTCTGGAAAATTAATTTCTCTAATTAATAAAAATCAATAGTTTCTTTCTGAAATGTTCATCTACATTTTAACTGTACTTATAGTTCAATAGTAAAAACACATCTCAAAGAGATAATATAAATATGAATCATTTTTTGCCACATTGACAAAGTTCAAGTAAAGTAATTCTACTTCTAACAAAGGTGTAATGCAAATTCAAAAAAGGAATCTTAATTCTAGCAAGGACAAACATATGCCAAGCCAATTCTAAAATCTCAATCAGCAAATACAAAAGAAACAAGGATACAACTAAGCTCATTTTTTAAATGGTCAGCATGAGCTATATAGGATTTTATAATTTAAAATCTGAATTTTTAAAAAAAATACTATGGATATGACCCTCAGAGCTAATGTTCATATTTTCATTTCAGTAACAGTAGCAACAATAATGGTCACATCTTCCACTGATTTTGTCATTATTTTGTGCCAAATATATGTCAATTCATGACTTCATTTAATTTGGAAAACAATTTTTTAAGATACAAATATCTCTATTTTATTTATTCATTTATTATTTTTATTTATTCATTTATTTGAGACGGAGTCTTACTCTGTCACCTAGGCTGGAATGCAGTGGCTCACTGCAACCTCCGCCTCTTGTGTTCAAGTGATTCTCCTGCCTCAGCCTCCCAAGTAACTGGGATTTACAGGTGTGTGCCACCATGCCCAGCTAATTTTTGTATTTTTAGTAGAGACAGGGTTTCACCATGTTGGTCAGGCTGGTCTTGAACTTCTGATCTCAGGTGATCCACCCTTGGCCTCCCAAAGTGCTGGAATTACAGGTGTGAGCCACCACGCCCAGTAGATAAATATCTCTATTTTAAAATTGAAAGAACTTAGGTTGCTACTTATCCTGGTGAGTCCAAGTTCCCAGAAAATTAAGAGGTCAAACCAAAACTGGAACCCAGATCTATCTGATGCCAGAGTCTATATGCTTAATTATCTCCCTGAGTCTTTCTTCTCTGTAACCTTCCAATACTACCTTGGCTCCAAGCAAACTCTTTCTTCTGACAGAGTTAGCCACAGAGTCACTTCACAAATAGAAGCTTTACAGTAAAGCTTTATATTGTTAGTCAACTGGTCATTTTCAAATGTTGAATTTCTAATGAAAATGTAAACTGTTTAAGGGCTGCGATGTGTTTATACTTTTTCCTGTCCACTACCGATCCCCGTTAATAACAATGGCACAAGATGGAAGTGAATAGGCGCCAATAAAAGAACTGAATTCAATGCAAGTGTCAAGATATAAAACAGTGAAATCTGTCTACCAGGTATCACATTGGGTGGCATGCATGACACTTTACTGTCTCATCAAGTGGTGATATTTCTGGGTACACCTCATAGAACTTGGAGATTTCTTTCCCAGGAGGTAATTTTTACAGAGGATGCACTTAAGAAAACCCAAGTCATTACAACATACATAAACAGATGAATAACAAAAATAATGACAAATTAAAATGCCATTTTTACAGAATGGTAAGAAGTAAAATAAAATGTCATTTTAATTCCATTGTAATGTCAATAAAACTACCATTGATATCTGAAAAGTTTAAGCAAGATGACATAATTCAACTGAACTAAGGAAAATTCCAAATGGTTATTCCAAAGGTCTTGTCAAATAATGTCTCCTTGAGAAAAATTATTTCATTTAATAAAAGTAATAATGGCATTAATATGAGATACAGTGTACTGCTGAGGAACAACTACAGACTTGGATTTAGGAGATAAGGGTCCAATTTCCAGCGTTGCAATATGCCAGCTATTTCACTTTACATACATTATACTCTGCAGATTGAGGATGATAATAACTTTTTTACAGAGTAGCTAGAAAGATAAGGTAAGCAGTAAAGCAAAGTGGACTTCAGATGCAATGGAGGCAAATAAATCCACTATAATACTGTTCAATAGTTACGATACTGTTCTGCCAGATAAGTTGTTTTAGTAATTGTAATAATTCATTATTACCAAATACTGTTTATTGTACATTACCAATACTTAAGGGAAGATACTAAAATTTGGTCAAATGTGAGACTTCTACATATATTAGCCTAACCATGGGTCTCTGAATCACAGAGTTTTCATTTGTCTTTAGGAACCATAATAATGTAGGAACTATAATAACATTGCAGGATATTCTGCTGATTAAACTAGATATTATGTGAGAAAGTGCTCTAAAATTTATTCACATTCATGCACACTCATACTAACACATATTTAAAATTGCAAGTTGTAATGAACATTTCACAATAAAATCCTTCTTTCATTGCTTCCTGTTTTCTCAGGATTACCCCAACATGTGAGTAAGTAAGAGAGAAAAACAGAACAAAAATGATTAAGTTAGCTTACACCTCCATTCTTAATGGTAAGTGTTTGACTAGGTAAAAAAAAAAAAAAAAAAAAAAAACCTGCCTGAAATTGTTTCAGGAGATTTAAAGAGAACTGCCTTTTGCTTTTTCTTTCTTGCCTTAGCATCTGTATGCAAAGGCACATTTCATTCTAAAACATAATAGACAAGTGCAGAGAGATAGTAATAGTAGTTCTGGCCAGTACATCCAGGAAAGTACTTCTTGCCTGTGGTATAAGATCATATTTCTTGGTCCTTCCTCTCTGTAGCTACCTAACTTCCTGGAGCTATTTCTAGAGGTAAGTTTCAGAGCATGCTAGAACATTTGGGTCTACCCATAGTGAAGTCACTCTGTTCACATTGCAAAGCTATTCCCAGGAGCCCAGATGCACTGCCTGAGGACATCAGCAAAGAGCTGCCAAAATCAAAAGGGTCGGGATGGGGGCCATTCTCTGCTTTTGCACATGCAGTTCCCTTTACTTGGCATGTCATGCTGTCCACCGCCCTTTTCGGCTTGGTAAACAACTAACTCATTCTCTAACACTCAGATCAGATGTGTCCTCATCTGTGATGCCTTCCCCAGTTCCTCCTAGCGGACATCCTTCATATTATATCATGGCACTAAATTTACATAATGCAACCTTTATGGGCATGTGGTACCTATTATATGTCTATATTGACTAGTAGACCTATCTATTCTATTTGAAGACAGCAACATACAGAACAATGTAAAGAACATATAATAAGGGAGAGTGCTGGAAGAGCAAACTGCTAGAAGGCTCAGGGTGCCACCTCCCAGTGACCTATACTCCTCTGCCCCAGGTGCTGTCCTAAGCCATCAGATCTCTCTGAATGCAGTAATTTTAAGAAAGGATGATAAAAATGCCATACTGATTTTTTTTTAAGTTCTTTAAGTCAATTGTTATTTTAAGGTATGATTTCTTTATATGGTATATTTGCCCAAAGGCTCAGGTGTCAGATTTATTTTATAATGTCCATAATGAATCCATTTTTAGATAATTTACATAGCCCTACTGTGACCCAAAATTTTGTGAGATTTCAGGCATTGCTACCTAAAGCAACACAATAGCAAGAGCTCTGTAATACAGAAGCTTGGCCATGACTAGGGCATTCTCGAAGAATCCATTTTTGTCACTGTTTGAAATCTTTTGGTTTTGGATCCCAAATAAAATGACCTGGGACAACATATGCAAAAGATTGGTGTTTATGATGAAAGCACTGAGGGAAAAGAATAGCAACATGAAGGATGCTCTCTGAATCTGTATAATGTTCACATGATAAAGATGCTTAACACTTCAAAAGCTACCCTCATTAACTATGGGAGAAAGAGTACACGCCCAGGACCTGGAGAATGTTCCAAGGAGACGAAGGCACTGGTCTCTGAAATTAATAAAATAAATGAGTGGTTCCCAAACTTTGGTTGAGAATCAATCACAATTCCCAGGAAGTTCTGCTTTATGTTTTAATTTTGCTTTGTTTTAATGCAGATTCCTGAGGCCCATGGCCAGAGATTTTGATTCTGTAGAATTGTGATGGGACCTAGGACCTGCTTTAATATTTTTCTTTTGAAAAATGTTCTCCAAGTCTTTCTGATGCCTGGCCAGCTTTGAAAACCGGTTTAAACCATACATTCTGGCAGGGATACATATAGCAATGATCTTTCAAAGTATCATAGAAGCAATTCAGATGGCATGTAAGACAGAACTTTGAGTAAGAGAATAATACATTAAGAAAACTATATGCATTTCTTTATTTTATATTATTAAACCTGTTTTGAAATATAGACTCACAGAAAGTTGCAAAAATAGTACAGAGTCCCATGTACGCTTTACTCAGGTTCCCTGAATGGTAACACTCATAAAGCTATAACACATTACAAAACCCAGCAAACTGACATTGTTACTGTTAACTAGACCTTATTCAGCTTTTACCATTTTATAACCTGCATTGATTTGTGTGTGTATACAGTTCTACGTAATTTTATCCCACGTTTAGATTCATGTAACCATCACTCCAATTGAGGTACAGAACTGTTCCACCCAGACTCTTGCTGCATCCTCTTAGTATGAATGACCAGTACTTGCCCCACCTGACCCACCCATCTCTGTCCCCTAGCAATCATGAATATGTCCTTCATCTCCACAGCTTTGTCTTAAAATGAAATCATATACGTAATCTTTCGAGACAGTTTTTTCACTAAGCATGTCCAGGTTATTGCATATATCAATAACACTTCATTCCTTTTTACTGCTGAATGGTATTATTCCATTGTATGGCTGTACCAGACTTCACTGAAACATTTGCCCATCAAAGGATATTTGGGTTGTTTCCAGTGTTTTGTCATTATGATAAAAAAAAAAAAAAAAAGTTGCTCTGAACATCCATGTACAGGTTGGTTTTTTTTGTGAACATAACATTTTGATTCTCTGGATTAAATGCCAAAGGGTGTATTTGCTGAGTCATATGGTTAGTACATGTTTACTTTTGTAAAATATCACCAAAGAGTTTTCCACAGTGGCTACAAAATTTTGCACATTCCTACCAGCATTGTGAGAGATCATTTCTCCACATCCTCAGCAGCATATGGGACACATTTTTATTTTAGCTTTTCTAATACATGTGTGGTGATATCTCTCTGTGGCTCTCTGTATATTTTTATTATCAAAAAAGCAATTAAATTCTCTTCAGATGTAAAATATGGAGTGACAATAGTATTGTACATTTGTATAATTTAAAAATAAAGATGATTAATGTGTATCTCACCACACAAATCAGCATTAATTATTGTTTTTGAACCATACAAGAATTAGGAAGAACTCATCACCTTATTAAGGAACTCATTTCAGCAGTTAATTAAGCTGACAAGTTACAAAATAAAAGAGAGTTCTGTCAACAACACACAGACTTCTCCTTGTTCTAAAACATCTAGTCCACTTTGTTTGGGTATATTAGTTCAATCACTGTAACTTCTAAACAAGTCCCCCAGAATGCATCTATGGGACAAGGAATCCCCAGGATCATCGCTCGGCTTCCCTACTTACCATCTGCAATACTGAACATGCCACCTGCCTTTCTGAGTCTCTGAAATGAATATTAAATTGTTGCCTGCATTCAAGATTTTTCATTGGTTATTTACAGCACTCCTGGGCAAAGAACCTCTACTTCCCTGAAATGTATTAGTGAATACATTCTCAACTACTCTCATCTAGGAAAGAAAGTGGTTGCATTAGATAACTTTTAAGATTCACCCTGGTTCTAGAATTTTACAGTTTATATAGTGTTGAGGCATTGTAATCCCTATCACTGCTATTAGAAGCTAATGACATCAGTACTTATGGATAACATGCTAAATTATTATTATATTTATATTAGCACATATTCGTTAGGACAGACTGAGTATTCCGTATACAAAACATTTGGGACATGAAGTGTTTCAAATGACAGATTTTTTGGATTTTTAGAATATTTACGCATACCAGCTGAGCAATCCCAATCCACAATTCTGAAATCCACAATGTTCCTGTGAGCATTTCCTTTGAGCATTGCGTTGGCACTCAGAAAGTTTCAGATTTTTTCACATTTAAGATTTCAGATTTTTGGATTAGGGACTTAACCTGTATTAAAGCATTCTTTATAATTTTGAATAATTATTGGTAATTACATATAAGGTTATAAAAATGCATTTATTAAATAAATTTTATTTCACAATGGTATCACTAATAATTATTATTAATAATGTTATTTTTATTATAGCAAGAAAATACATCCCAAGAGTGTAGGAACTAGTCTCTGTTTCACTCACTGCCATTACTTCAGCCCCTAGAAGAGTATCTGGCACAAGATCTGTTTTAAGTAAATGATTGCTGAATAAGTATATACTAGTAGCTCCTTGGGGTTATAAGGTATTTTATGGTTTAAAAACATTTTCACATTTATCATCACATTTGGCTTTCAAAACAATCTTGTGAGACAGTTAGTATTACCAGCTAATATTTTATGAATTAAAGAGGATATGGAATAGAAAAGCAACATGCCCAAAGCCAAGTGGTGAAACCAAAGCTTGAATGTAACTGCGCCAACCATCAAGCCAGGGCTGCATCTTGGCACTTCTGAGCGTCAATAAGGCCTACGAATATTTGGTAAGATCTGATGTCACTCCAAGAATTACAAGTGAATTTCTCTGCTGAAAGATGCAGTGTAAAGATCAAATTAATATAATTAATATTTGATCCTTTAATGAATACACAGCTTGTTCTTTTGTCCCCCTAAGGACCTGAAAATTAAAACTCATGCACTGCCCTGTGCAGTGATGGATGAAGCTCAAGCTGCTTATGCTCATCCAGAAAACGGGCATGCGAGGCAAACCCGAGCTTCATTACAGTTCCTGAGGTTTCGGTGCATTTGTGGCTATTCTCAGGGCATAACATACATACTTATAACAAGCGTCCAAGATGTTACAACTGCAGTCTGTAATTGCAATTAACAGGACTGTCAGGATTACAAAAAGATGCTTCCCCTCTGTAACCTCCAAAAACGATGTTTCCCATTTGTATCTCCAAAGTTAGAGCAAGATTCTCTTTGCATGGGGAAAAGGACACCAGGACTCCAGAGACAGAAAAGCACACCGTGAGGACCATACATTCACAGCAAAAAAATGGGGAAAATCCAGTCTAAATTATTCCTTTAAATAGAATGTCATAAGTGGACATCAGTTCCCCTCACATGTTAGTTATCTGCTAAGAAAACAAATGCGTCCTGCCTAACCAGGATACATGGCTTCACATCACTGATGGCTAATTCTCCACCAAGCAGCAAAAATCCAGGACTCATCAGTTCCTAGGAACCAAGCTCCAAACGTGCCTGGTTCCCATAAACCATGGTGGTGCAGATGAATGAGTGCATTTAGGAAACCTGGGTTCTGGATCAATTCAGCCCCAAACTCATGGGTAGATTAGCAATCAACTATAACTGTTTCCCCTCCATGGAATAATATATTCACAACCTCGCGGTAGCAGAAAACACAGAAAGATGTTGTTAAAAAAAAAAATCCAGGCTTAGGACCCCTATGTAATACAATTCACCTCACCTGTCTTTATCTATCTTGACAAGTCTAAGTGAACCAATATAGTTACAAAGCTAGTTCGTGAAAAGGGTCACCATTTTGAAATTAATTTCAAAGAAGAATCATGAAATAATAAAATAATGAAGTTAAAGGAGACATCAGACTGTCTAGCCAACCCTTTAATAAATGGAAGCATTTAAAATTAGTAAGGGCCCTGGGTGTGAGGGTCTCCCTCTACTCTTTTACTAGCTACACGATTCTTTAATAAGCTCTTCCATTTCTATTACTTACAAATCATCAAAATGACAATAACATCTGTTTTACCTACTTCAGAGAGCTACAGTAAGAATTTCCTACTGAAATGAAAAGACAATGAACACACAAGTGCTAAATAAACTATAAAAGAGTATACCGATATAAAACGATTCCACCAAAAGGATCACGTGGAATTGGTACCTAATGCAGACCCAAAGTCTGAATGGCCACAAACCGTTTCCAGTATTTGTCTTTATGTATTAAAGGAAAATGTCTTCTCTTGTATATTCAGAAAAGGTAAAGGTTATTATATTTAGAGAGAGAGGGGGAGAAAGAAAAAGAGTGAGAACTGGCATGTCGTGCCAATTTGTTTTTTTAAAAAATCTAACATAAAAACGCTTTTTAAAAAGAATTTCAGAAATTAAAGAAAGTGAATTCGAGGCCACAGGACAACTTCAGCTTCACAAACTTGCAAACTTTACAAATCTTTCCAAATGATTATCTATTTTAATGCTGGATAAAAAGTATTATCAAATTTCACTCAGCCAAATTAGAGAAAGAGACAGAGGAAGAGAGAGAGTGAGTGATTAATTTGGTGCAAAAGTAATCATGGTTTTTGCCATTCAGGGCAACCTAATACTAACCCCCAGAGTGTATTAGTAAGATAATTTCAAAAACCATCTTTAAAAAAGTACATTAGTATAGTAGGAAAGTCCATTTGCTTCCCTATTTACCAAAAACAGAAAAAGAACTATACTGTTCCGCCATCAAAGTCTAAGACCGAGTTTAACTGCTGTTGTTGTTTTATTTTTGGGGGGTGGGGTGGTTGCTGTTTGTTTTATCTTTTTATTTTTTAATTTGGAACAGAGTGAAAAACCCAGATGATAGGACAAACAACACTAAAGGCTAGTATTTTAAAGACCAGAAGAAAAATTACATTATCTTATCTTGTTGTCATCAGTTAAACAGAATAGAAAGTGATAGAACATCATAAAAACATACCAAAATAATTTCACAAAAAATGAAATAGACAGTTAACACTATAAAATCTTTAAGAATTGTGCTGCTATAAACATGCATGCGCAGATGTCTTTTTCAGGTAATGAGTTCTTTTCCCTTGGGTAGATACCCAGTAGTGGGACTGCTGTATCAAATGGTATGTCTACTTTAGTTCTTTAGGGAATCTCCACATTGTTTTTCATAGCGGTTGTACTAGTTTACATTCCCACCAACAGCGTAAAAGTGGCCCCTTTTCAGCATATCCATGCCAACATTTATTATTTTTTTTAACTATGGCTATTCTTGCAGGAGTAAGGTGGTGTCTCAATGTGGTTTTAATTTGCATTTCCTGGACAGTAAGTTGAGCATTTTTTCACATGATTGTTGTCTGTATATCTTCTAAATACCCATCAGCCAACAAATGGATTTAAAAAATGTGGTATATATACACTATGGGATACTACTCAGCCATAAAACAGTATGAAATAATGGCATTTGCAGCAACTTGGATAGAGTTGGAGACGATTATTCTACAAGTAACTCAGGAATGGAAAATCAAATACTGTATGTTCTCACTTATAAGTGGGAGCTAAGCTATGAAGATGCAAAGGCATAAAAATGATATAATGGACTTTGGGGACTCAGGGTGAAGGGTGGGAAGGATGCGAGGGATAAAAGACTATAGCGTACACTGCTCGGGCAACAGGCACACTGAAATCTCAGAAATCACCACTACATAACTTCTCCGTGTAAGCAAAAACCACCTGTTCTCCAACAGCTATTTAACTTAAAAAAATTTTTTTAAATTTAAAAAACTATATATATAAATATGGATGCCCCAGAAAGACAAGTTGATGTGGAAAACATGTGGGTATTTTTCTACTTTCACAGTCAGAATTAAAACATGGGAAAGCAAACTCCAGAGATTACAGATATAACACCAAGGTCAGAAATGTAAGCTCAAAGAATGGGCTTGGAAGGAAAAGTAATTCAAAGACATAGGTCGAAGCTGCAGAACCACAGTGTCTCATAAGTAGCTAAGAACTTAGAAAATGTATCTGGAGAAGTAGGTTTATATTACTGTGCTTTATCAATTAATTCAGTTCTGCACACACTATTGAGTCCCTAGTATGTGTCAGGTATCCTGCTAGGTGCCGTTGAGGGAAAAGGTATGAATCAGGCAGCCCATGAGTCTCAAAGTTCAGACTCCATTAGAGAACACAGGTGCATATACAAGCAAATCTATTAAAAACACATTGTCATAAAAACTGTATACAATGCATGAGGTTATGGGGTAGTAAAGAATAGTTTGCCATTATAATATAGTACAAGGTTTGGGATAACTCTAGAGTTAGAGGGAAAAGACTTGAGTGCCAACTCGGCTCGGAGCAGACTGTGCTTCTCTGAACAAATAACTTACACTTTCTAGACTGCAGTTTTCACATTTACATCAGAACAAGATGGTTGCGTGATTTCTATTAGTTCTAACTTTCTGCATTTGTGGTTGAGCTTTGTGAAGGTCAACTTTTAAGCAATGAATTAAAAGACTGTAGAAGCAGGAAACTGGGGGACAAGTACATGCTAAAAGCAAAAAACAGCATGAGCTGAGGCAATACAGAGCATAAGCTGTTATCACCAATGCATCCTGGAAATAAAACCTGTGCTACCTACTATCTTGGGAATTTCACTAAGAGTATAGAACATTCTGAACGAAAAAAAGAAAAGAAAAAGAATGGTTATAAACTTTTAAAATGTGTAAACATTTAAACACAATAGACATACGTTACAAAAATGTTCAGAGTAACAGAATGCACTGATAACATTTAAATTAAATATAAAGAAAAGCAAATCTACTTCCAACAAATACATGGATACATCTTCGTGTCATACAGCAGATGCAGAAATGTAGCTTCTATTTTAAAAAGTCTGAATGTCCATAAACTGTTCCCAAGATTTGTCTTTAACTTACATATTAAAGGAAAATTTCTTCTCTTGCATATTCAGAAAAGGTAAAGGTTATTATATTTAGAGAGGGGGGAGAGAGAAAAAGAGTGAGAATTGGCAGAAATGCAAGAGAGAACCAAAATTTCAGAAAACAAAAGACTGAGTTATACCATATTCCAAACTGCTTTGGAGAAGCATTACTGAGCAGTGCACTCACCCAGCCAGCCATCCGCCAGCCATCCAAATATATACGCATACATAAGAACACACAGACATACATTTGACCATATGCAACCATTCCTACTAAAAACACAGTAGCATAATATGAGCTATGAGGAACATAAGGACGAGTGAGAAACCATGTCTTGTTGCTTCAATGAGGAAGCAAAGCTTATATATATATTCTTATAAGGGACGCACGGACGTATCACTGTAATATGGGGCTTGGTGCCACACGTGCTGTGAATAGAAGGACAAGCAGTATCGCATGCTGGATATGGACAGCAGCCTTAGTTCAGGAACATACTCCAAACAAATCATAGAGAATGTCACCTCCTTTAAGCTTCCATTTCTTTATAAGAAAAATATATATATATAAAAAAACCATTCTGTAGGGTTACATAATAAGGCAATAAAATAATAATGAGAAAGCAAAGAGCCTGGCACATACTACATGTTCAATATGGGACAGAATGTAAGCGGGAGCAATAACAAAAGTAGTAGAAATTTGGATAGGTCAAAGAATAAGATGTGGAAACTCGGGCAAGGGAGTAATTACTTCTGATTTAGGCCACACCTAGACATTTTGGAGAAAGTGATACAAACAGAATTTTAGCAGGTAACGAAAACATGTGGGGTGACATGTTGAGAGGGGACCAAGGACTGTGCACTGCCAAGCATGCAAACAAATCACTTCTCTGTTCCTAGAGAATAAGACAGTGGGTGAACCACACATAGTACAGGGAGGGCATGTCAAATTCACAATAAAGGAGTCTAAAGGGAAGCCACTATATGCTTCTCTTCTCCCTATCTTATATATGCCATTTATTAGCCCTCTTAATATAGGATCTGCCCTCACCGTAAGGCTCAGGCCTATAAGAACGCTTATATCTACAAAGACTTCCTCACACCTTTGCCTTCTGCTCTACAACTGGACATGTCTCTATTCTGTTCAGATTAGAGGGAGGTCCACTGAAGCTTTCCCCAGAAATTAGGAGACAAAATAACAATGCCCTTAGTAAGATGACAAAGGGAAACATTGAAAATATAAATGAGGGCCAGGCACGGTGGCTCACGCCTGTAATCCCAGCCCTTCGGGAGGCCGAGGTTGGCGGATCACCTGAGGTCAGGAGTTCGAGATGAGCCTGACCAACATGGAGAAACCCCGTCTCTACTGAAAATACAAAATTAGTCGGGCACGGTGGTGCATGCCTATAATCCAGCTATTCGGGAGGGTGAGGCTGAGAATCACTTGAACCCGGGAGTCGGAGGTTGCAGTGAGTCAAGATCATGCCATTGCACTCCAGCCTGGACAACGAGAGTGAAATTCCATCTCAAAAAAAAAAAAAAAAAAAAAAACCATAAATGAGGAAGCCAACATATGGCTCCTCCTGTCCCTATGAAGAGAGATTCTCTTCCAGATCCCATTCATCCCATTCCCAAGCCCTGAAATCACTAACGAAGGATGAGTCAAAGAAAGCCAGTTCCACCAAGTGACTGATAAATTGCAAAGATGCAGTCTCCTTCTAAGGCAATAAAACATCATGGAGTGCTATAGAGATTAGTACAGCACCAAAGGCTTCATTTATTGTTTTTCAAGAGCAGCTTTCTGAAGGTCTTGTTCTTGCACTTTCTGAGGCAAAGGATACCCAACGATCCACAGCTGCAGCTTAGTCATGCATGCTGAAGCCTGATCTTCTCTACCACCCAGCCTAGGTGTTCCCCTTACACAAGCCAGACATCTGAACTAGGCTTCTGGCACCCGACCCAAAATACTAATAGACTAGCAAAGTGTTTCCTGGGCACAGGAGAGGACAGGAAAGAAAAGAGGAGGACTGGACTATATCACAGAGTGTGAAACACCTGCAAGCAATACTGACAAAACAAACATTAATGTCATTCAAGAAGCAACTGGAAACATCACGGAGAGGAGTAAGATATTAATTTTTTTAATGGTGGGACAGGGACAGAAAACAAAGGGAGTTAAATCTCCTTTCACTGCCTCTTCTCTCTCAGCTCCTATTCTTCAGGTTTTTTTTTTTGTTTGTTTGTTTGTTTTTGTTTTTTTAAGCTATTGTTTCTTGAGTTTGAATAAGCTGCTAGCATTCGTTGGTAAAAATATGGAACCTTTTCAACCAGAGTACGGTACCATTTATACTGCCCCTGAGGCTTCGTGTGTGAGTGTATACACACACATACACACGAGAGCTGGAGCTCACGTAGACCTTCAAACTCGACATGATGTAGACTGAATGCATTGTTATTAAAACCCCTGAAACTAGGCTTCACTCAAATTTGTCTGGGAGATTTAACAAATGCAAATCTCACAGAACACTCTAGACAACTTTATCCTTCAGCAGCCTAAGAGAAGAAAAACAGCCAGAGGAGGTAAACAATTCCATGCACTTTATTAGATTCACTTTGTATAAGTGTCTGATTGGACTACTGCTTGGCAGCATTTGCGGACATTTGTCCAATGGCAAGTGGGAGGGATGACTGTCTGGTAGCTAAAACCTTACAAGAGAATGAGCTGGAGGTGGAAGATAATGCAGTAGAAAGGCATTGAGCTGTGACTAAAGAGGCCAGATTTCTAGTTTGAGCTCTAACCCCATTTCACTATGGGTTATAGCCATATAACCCACAAAAAGTCTTTTTCCTAAAAGGGGAGGTTGGTCTAGACTATTTCCAGGGGCTCCTTTACTTTTAGTAGCCTATGACAACCACGCTGTGAATTCACAAACTACCTTTTTCTGACACAACTTTGTACTACAAATCACCTATACAACATTGAATTTTCCTACTCCAAGTAACCAACTCTGAATTCCCAGCACTTACCCTCACCTCCAGGTTGTTTGTATGGATTGTACTTAGGTTTTGGAGCAACTACTGGTGCAAACTTTTTGGGTGGCTGTTGTGTAGACACTGAAATGCTGGGGTTCCCAAAGGAATGGGTGGTCTCCATCCGTGCAGGCACATGGCCGAGGGGCTCACCAGTGCTTTTGGGTGGCAGCCAAGATGGGTGAGACATTGTTGGAATCTGCAATGAAAAAGAAACGAACACTGTTTTTATAGAAGCATGAAAATGAAGACAGTACTCCTCATTTCATTGCTACTTCATCTTAATCTATACTAAATGAATCTTGATAAAATTCTCTGGAACGAAGGATGAAAGAAAATGGAAAAAGGAAAAATGAAGAGGCAGAGGAATCATGAGTAGAAAGAGGAGGAGGAGGAAGAGGAGGGAGGACAGGAAGAGGAGGAAGGAGAGGAAAAGGAGAAAGAGAGAAAGAGACGGAGGAGGAGCAGTAAGAGAACACTCCCTCAAACTTGAATATCTCCCTTCCAATAGTCAACTATTTTAGTGCCTAGCACTCTTGGGAAATAGATATGAATAAGAAATGGTTCCTAACTTGAAGGAGTTTTTATGGTAGGAGAATGGAAAAGAGCTTGAATTTTATTAATAATCTATTAAATTAATGATCTCTCCAATTAAATGGTTATGCCTAAATGAAGTGCTAAGTTACCTAAGTGAGGTTAAGAACAAGTGTTGCTGAGATGCAGAAAAACATAGGCTCACTTCTTGGTAGGGGCAGAATTCATAAGATTTTATTGATGAGGTGATATACAGACTGGGTTTGAGTGCTAAGCAGGGTTGAGCCTGAAAAATGTTAGCGAAATATATAGGCAGAAAAGTACACAGCATTTACGTTTAGTGTGCTTGGAGGGGGAATAACAGAAAGTAGCAAGCAAAAGAACTAAAAGGTGGATTGAAACCAAAGCACAGAGAGCTTAGCAGCCACAGTTGAGTTTAAATTTATTCTTCAGTTATTAAGGAACCACTGAAAGTTTATTTTGGAAACAAGGGTTTAACAGATACCTGGCAGGACACTTTTAAATGACCCATCTGCAGGAGCAGCTCTGGTCCCCACCAAGGGGCATGTGGAAAAGGGGAAGAGGGGCATATTGGTTGTCACAATGTCTGGGACAATTATTGGAATTTAGGGCCAGAGGATAGAATATTCAACACATGTAACGCAAAGGTCAGCCCTGTACAACAAAGAAATGCCCATCGACATGTATGCTGAGCTGATACCATGTTGGACCTTCACGAAAAGCTCACTTAAACTAGGAGGGAACAATCAGATCGGCCCAGATGCTGCTCCGATCAGATTGCACATGCCATTTGAAGAAAGGAAATGTCTCCTCTGTCAGGGTAAGCCAAACACCTCTCCAGTCAGCCTGCCTGCTGGGGATGAGACTCAGAGGCTGCTGCCGAGGAGGGCTCTCCAAGCCTGATTGCAAGAGCTCTCCAGCACAGGGACGCCCGGAAGGCACCCTGTACCCGCCCCCAGCCCAAAAGCCACCTACTAATTTATTAATTGAACCGAATTAATTAAGAGGGCTACATGATTACCTCCAGATGTCTGTAAAGACAAAGAGCATCAGAACGCAGAAATCAAAGGCCTCAGTACATGGCACAGTAACAGAGAGACAGGGTGGAGGGGAGAGCTGGGAAAGAGTGTTGCCTGGACATTAATATCAGTCCACACCACCAACAAGCGGCATGACTTTAAACAGCATCTCCTCTAGAGCCTCAGATAGTTTCACTCTCTCAGAGGACTCAGCCAAGCACAATGGCTCACACCTCTAATCCCAGAACTTTGGAGGGCAAGGCACTTGAGGCCTGGAGTTTGAGAACAGCCTGGGCAATAGAACGAGACTCGGTCTCTACAAAAAATTAAAAAATTAGCGGGATATAATAGTGCACACCCGTCGTTCCAGCTACTCAAGAGGCTGAGGTTGGAGGATCACTTGAGCCTGGGAGACTGAGGCTGTGGTAAGCTGTGATTGTACCACTGCACTCCAGCTTGGTCAACAGAGGGAGACCTTCTCTCAAAAAACAAACAAACATATAAACCTCTGTCTTCCTTAACTCTCAGAATTTTTATGGCAACCAATGAGATGATATTAAAGTACTTTTTATAGTATAAAGTGCTATCAAAGTGAGAAAAAAAGATGCCTCTATTCTTATAGAAAGTCAATGGCAATTTTATGACCATCTTGCTTGGAAGAACAGCTTGATGTACAATTTTCTTAAAAGATGAGGATAACATGAATCAATGACAAAGACTAAACTGGGAATCAGGACACATTGCTACTGAAGACAGTGATGGTACTGGCTTTTCACTCTGGTTACAGGGCCTTTCTTTTCTTTTTTATCCCCTGTACCTTTTACATATTCATCTATACATACACATACATACATGTATATATATACACACACAAAGACACACATATACTTGCTAAACTGGGAGTTCCTTAAAAGGGTAAGGACCATATTTTACACATTTATAAACTACCATTAAGACCTAGCACAAAACCAATATAGAAAAACAACCAATGAATGTCTGTTTTACTCATGGTTTTTAAATTTAGCTACACATTTGGAATAACTTGAGATGATTTTTTTTCTAAATACCAAAACCAAACCCATCTCACACGGCTGAGAAATGCCAATTTTGGTTTTGCTTTTGCTTTTAATTGAGGCTTGGTCTTCTACTAAATTGGGATAAAAGTGATAAAAGTGACTGGTTTGCTTTCAGTATGACTAAAGTGAATATAAGTGTGAAATAAAAGGGATCAAGTAAAGGTTTGAAACTTTTAATGCATTAAGCACATTTGTAGAATAAATGTTAATTATAATTTTTAAAATGGCTTAATACTGTCCTCAAAAGGTCTCTATAAATCTAACGTCATTTTACAATAAAAGGTTTAAAATTGGTTAATATGGGAGGCAGTAGTCTCTTAAGCAAAGATTCACATTTTTCACAGCAATCCCAAGTTACTGACTGACTGTATCATCTTGGCTTTTCAGATATAGCACAGATATAAAGAAACAGGCAATTTCTGGGAGACTATAAATAAAATTTAAGCATCAATATGTAAATCATTGGCTCCACAGTCATTTCAGTTGTCCCCCAGCATCATAAATTACGCGCACGCTGCCCTCCATGAAGAAGCACCTGGAGCTACTCCTCCTGAGAGGCCCATCTTCTGACCAATCATTTGTTTGCAGATGACCTTTTCAGTGCCTTCTCTCAGCATTCTTCTGCATGTCAGCAGTGACCCAGTGACACCATTCCCAGGATTTATAATAAGTTTTCATGATTCTGAACCCTTGCTGATGCTGTGTTCAACATCAACAACGCCGTTTACCTCTTTTCGCTTTCTACCAAGCCCTATATTTTTATATTGTCCCAGCTCAAATGTCTCTAACTCTGTGAACATTTCCCTAACTCCTCCAAAGAAGAGAAACTTAATTCCTTTTTCTGGGCTCTTTACTACTTTCTGCATACTTATAACAGTCCACAAGGAAGTCATTTATTTACCTGCCTACATGTCCCAACAAGTTGGAAACTCCAAGTAGCCTCACTATACTGTCACAATGCCTAGACAAGAAATCCTCACACAACTATCTTACACAGAAATGGGTCAATGAATGACCATTACCCTTTCTTAGTTACTCATATCTTTCTAGAATTGCTATAGCATTCACTGATACAATCATCTCTTTTGACTTTCCTTAATTTGGTGATGTAATGAAGCATGCTGATAGATTTCCAGATATTGAACTATCTTTACATTTGTGGAATAAAATCTTATCTAGTCACAGCTGCAGTGCCCTCTTTAGCAACCACTGATGCATTAACCTCTTTTTCCCTCCCTTAATTTGATGATGTAATGAAATATCTAGGCTTTATCAAAAGCCTAGATATTGAACCATCTTTGCACGCCCAGAATAAATCCTTTGTTACAGTTGTGTTTTGATATATTAATGAATTAACTAGGCTATTTTATTTATAATTTGTGTACATATAATCATAATAAAGAGCATTTTATAGCATTTTTTCTGCCTGTTTTACTTATCATGATTAGGCTTTGATAGGGGAGTTTTCTCCAACCCCCTCTACTGTCTAGGTTATTTAGTAACTTCATTGGAATTATCTGGTTTTTTAAAGGTTATCCAAATTCAGCAAAAAGTCATCTAAATATATCTTCCTTTAACAGACATTAATCCTATTATCAGTAACTTCTATGATAGTAGTAGTAGTTTTCTATTTATTCTGAGGTCATTTTGTAGTACTTTCTGAGAGAAATTCACCATTTTTTTCATAGGTTTGATCTCTCCTCTCTCTTAACCAAGCTACTTCTTGTCTAAAAATGACTTCCAATGTACTATGCATCAATTTAGATCATAAGCATTACTTTCTACTAGTCCTTGAAGGTAAATCTTGCACTATATCCTACAGTTCAAGTTATATATCCTTATAGTACAATTCCACAGCATCTACATACTGTTGTCACATATTCATCACATGGTACCCTGCCCATCTGCTTGTCTTTTTCCCAAACTAAACTCTCAAATCCTTGAGAGTGGAAATATTTACCATTTTATAATCCCAGGGCCTACACATGATAGGTACTCAATAAAAATGTCTGTTAATTTAATGAATGAATGAATTTATTTGCCTGGCACTGGAGCTATAGATGAATCAGATTCTTATTCTTTACTCAAAGAGCTCAAAGCCTATTTGAGGAAGAAATATTTATAAATGTGAAAAGAGAAAGACAGTAACACAGAAAGCACATGAAAAATCTTGGGGGATGTCAGAAAAGCTAGCATAAGCTTGGCAGAGGTAGCCCTTAAGCAGGACTTTGAATGATGAGTAAATAAAAGAAAACTGGAGCAACAAGGGCAAAGATTAGAAATAATACTGTGAGCCTGGGTATGAAGCAAGGCATTTCTGTAGGACAGGGATCAGACTAGTGGTACCAAAATGAGGGATTCAGGGAGAATAGTTAGGAGAAAGTTTTAAAAGACAACATGAGTCCTGCCTTTTAAAGGTCTTATATAAAGGTAAGATAAAGATGAGAATCTAGAGCTTTTATCCTTGAACAGGAAGATAACAAGAGTGAAAATTCCAGGTGCTAAAAATTAAATCATGTAGGATGGATCCAAGGAAAGTGATAAATCCAATAATATAGACATAGAGTCCCTGTGGCCCCAGTTCTAGTCTCAGTTATACCAGTGTGACCTTTACTCATTTGCAAAATGAATACCTGTAAAGTCCCAATCAGCTCTAATATTCTAGAGTGCTTTCTTTCTCTAAAATCTTAATTACAGCTCTTCATTTTGATAAATGGATTTGATAAAACTTCACAAGTTTAATGAACAGATGAACTAGCACGTATCACCAGGGCTTCTTGGCTTCTCAGAGAGACCCATGTAAACACAAAGATAAGCAGTAGTGAGAAATGGTGTTGCTGGACCAAGATTCACACTGCTCTTACTTCCCCTCATTCTAGATAGGTTTCACTCGAAGCTCATAATCATCATGAAAGCAAGAAGTGAAAGGGAAGATTTCCAGAGAGGCTCTGAGAATACACAACTACCATCACCAGACAGGAAAGCAAGAGCAATGGCCCTCCTCTAAGCAAGATGCCTACTGCTGAAGAGAACTGGGGAGCTGCTGCTTCCTCAGCGTTGCTCTTTCAGAAATTGTCAAATGCAAGCAATTAAGAAGAACCTAAGAGGTTTCACTTATCAACTTCTCTGCTGCTCTTCTGTCTTTTCCCCCAGCCATCCTAAGAAGACTAGAGATTGACAATAAATAACAAGTGTTTATTGAAGATTTATTATATGTCAAACAATTTTTCAATGGCCACACAGTCATCCTGACTGCCATATGAGGTAGCATTATCATTACCCACATCTAGCAAATCAAGAAAGTAAGACTGCAAGAGGTTGAATAACTTGCTCACAGATATATAGCTAACGAACAGCAAAGCTGAAGCTGGGACACAGATCTTTGACTCCAAATCTCTCCGGTCCTCACTCTGTATTGCCTCCTTATTTGGAGAAGAAAGGAAGACACCACAAATCAAAGGAAATCAGCACTTAACAGTTGTTTTTGCTCCTATTATTTCCATTCCAGCTCTTGAATTCTACTTGCCATAATGTTTTCTCTATTCTGTACCCTCAAATCTAATCATAATAAGCCACAAGACCACAAGGTAATGAAGCCAATAGTCAACAGACCAAAAAAAAAAAAAAAAATCAAGGCACAACAGAATACAAATGAATACAAATAACTACAAAAGGCTATGTGATGACCAGGAACCACCCCATACAGGTGGGAAAACTTAGGGCCATAGGCCAACTGACAATTAATACTAACAAACCTACTAAGCCTCTCTCAGGATACCATGCAAATGCCAAGTCATTGTCATCCACAAAAACAGAAAGAAGTAGTGTTTGGTCATATTTTCCTTTTTTTCCTCCGAATCAGTGTGCCACTCTTCTAAAAAGATTTATATAGATTACCAAAACTGAAAAACAAACAACTGTTACATCGTATTATCTAACATCCATTGCAATAAGCTTAGAGTAGTGTTTATCAAAACAGTCTGCACACTAACCTCACATGGGGATCTTTACGTATATAAAGATCCGAGCGTTGAGAACAATTGACTTAGAGCATTTCTCTTAATATTTAAATGACATTGTATTAGTCCCTACATCTTCCTGGCAACTAATTCAAGGCCTAGCACTTGGTCAGTGTGCACTGAATAAATGAATGGTATTAGAAAAGAGACATACATTAACACCACAGAACTGAGGGACTCTTTGACTTAAACATCAGAAGTAGCTGATGGCAGACTAACGTTTAGCATTCATGTCCCTTAGCAACATTTTCTTCATTTAAACAAGCCGTTACAATTTAAATAACACTCTCCTATAACTTTGAAGGTTTTTTTTAAACGTTCTCTTTATACAAAAGTCAGTACCTTCCTGGAATTTCAAAACTGTTTTCCTAATCATCCATTAAACTGGTACAACATGGCTCCCCCTCTGGGCTATACGGCTCTTCATTATTGTCCACATCTCAGTATTTAGTGGGAAGATGCCTGATCTTCAGAATTCAGACCCAGCTTTTAGTCTTAGCTTTGCCATGAGCCCATTGTGTAACTTCCGTTATCTCTGAAATCTTGTGTCCTTCTCGAAAAATGTGGTGATGGAATTAGATGGTACAAATGACAACTCTGCTCACAAGCTTTTATGAGTCTATGAAAGATCTTGACTTAACAAGTAGCCAACGCCAAGTAAAGCAAGATTCTATATCATCCGTAACTCTCTTTGTTTTGATATCGTCTGTAATTCTCCTCTTTGCTCGTCAGTGAGGAAGCACAGTCCTCTTTTTCTCTCTTTTTCTGTCACCTGTTTCCCTGACTCTTCTATCCTCCCCATTGAAGGACAGATTCTTGGGTTGATCTCAGAGATTAACAAGGCATCAATCAAGATGTATTATGCACAAGTAAATAAGTATTTAGGCAAACCTTTTCCAAACGGTGTAAGTCCCTACCAGTGTAATTGAGAAGCAGATATGCTGTGGCATGTGGTGGAAGCGTGGGAAGACAGCATTGAAGAATAATGCAGGCTGAAAATTACACACAATTGTTAGTTGAACAGCAAATGTATTCACTCTTCCTCTGAAGCATCAGGTCAGATAGAGCCGGAAGGGCAAAGCAGGATCTACCATGGTCTGAAAATGTCAATGTATTCACTCAACTTCTTCTTATAGATAGCTTTGGCCCGGCACTGGCTAGGTGCCCCACTCTCTGCATGGACAGCTGGCATTGCTCAGAAGAGGTAACGAGAGAACAACGCTACAGAAATGCCAAACCTTTATATAGGCTATCTGAGAGACATTTGGAAAAACTGGAAAAGGCACTAGACTTAGATGCAGAGGACTTGGACGTAGCTTCTATCTAGCTCAGTCACTATCTGGGTCTACGACTTTAGTGCTTAACCTCTTTGAACCTCAGTGACCCTTCCTATCTGTACACTAAAGATTAGATATCCACTACCATTCCCTCTAACTCTCATGTTTCCATGATTCCCCCACAAGTCCACAATTTCAAGGAGCTAAGGTTTCTTACAAAACTATGTTTTAACTCCTGTGAGACCAGGGAGTATAGAGTGAGGGAAGGTAGGGTTGGAATCGACACATTAAATGTCCATCTGCCTTGCACAGAGTACCAGAAAAAATAAATTAACACTAATGGTGCACTCCTTGTTCTTGGCAATGCTGCAGGTGACAAGAAAAACTCAGTGGCATTTCAGGATCCAAATGAACCACAAAGCAGCAAGGGAGAGAAGCGTCAGGTCTAGACAAGTAAACATTGTCTCAGATAAAGAAGTTAGACAGGGCCGGCCCCAGGGGCTCAGATCTGTAATCCCAGCACTTTGGGGGAGGCCAAGGCAGGCAGATCGTTTGAGGTCAGGAGTTCAAGATCCGCATAGTCAACATGTTGAAACCCCATCTCAACTATAAGTACAAAAATTAGGCGGCTACAGAGGGGCATGCCTGTAGTCCCAGCTACTTGGGAGGCTGACAGGAGAATCACTTGAACCCGGGAGGCAGAGGTTGCAGTGAGCCAAGGCTGTGCCACTGCACTCCAGCCTGGGAGACAGGGTGAGACTCCATCTCAAAAAAAAAAAAAAGAAAAAGCGAGACAGAACAGTGACATTCCTCCACACTGCACTTTCACTTCAGATTCAGAATGGCACTCCAAAAGGAAACCATCAACCCTGACAGGGAAACAATAGCACTGAAAGATCAGGACTCTCAGGAGAGAAGGTTAAGAATGGAACAAATACTGACTAAGTGGCCTTTTGTTTGCCACAGTTTCTATCAGTCAAGGAAAAACACAGACATGGTTGACAATAGTCAGGACAGACTACTTAAGAGCTAAAAGGTCACAGAGTCCCAGCTAGGAGAAATCTTAGGAACTAATTTACCTCTTCTAATTTGAGTATTCAAATACCGAGATTTGGAGAAGCTGAAGAGACTCATCCAATGTAATAGAGCAGCTAGAACATACCAGAGGCTGGGTTTAAACCCAAGGGTTCTACCTCCAAAGAGCATCTGCAGGCGGAAAGTTCGATTAAACAAGCTTGTAACTCTATTGATTGCTAGATTATAACTAGATGGGGTAGGTAAAAGGCAATGGAATAGAGCACAGAAGTAAACAATTTCTCTGCCAAGAAAGTTCACAACCGTGACACTGAAAATTAGCACAGAAGAAAAATGGCCCCAACCTTGCATTCCAGGTCACATTTGATAAGAATTGTTCCATGTGGCAAAGTAACCAAGAAAATGTGAATTCTCTCCGGACCTCAGTTTCTGCAGATCTAAAATAATAAGCAATTAATAATGATCTTCAAAATCTCTTCCCACAACTTCTTACGATCCATAATGTTATCGCTAGTCTGTGGACTGTGCTGTGCTGGTAAAAAATGGGCTCTTTAGCAGGTTTCTTCTTAGTCCTTGATTCTAATAGACTGCTTTTCTGTGCAAGGCCAAGAGAAAACAGGCAACCATAGCCTGCACCTCTTTGAGTTCAGTAAATCTACTTCCAAAAATGGAAATCTGGATTTGTAAAGGTGAGATGCATAAAAATTTTGCCCCTCACCCAGGAGGAAAAAGTGACGATAGGAAAAATCACCAATATGATCTCTAAAGAGACCTAGCAGTCTCTTTAACGGTTATCTAGCATCTTCTATTTCTAAACCTACCAATAACTGTGTAAGTCTGCAAGTTAACTGCTGCTCACTTAGCTATGCTGCCCTGACAGGTTGTTCAAACTTGTAATAAAACATGTAAACACACCATTTTAGATATCCATTTACAAGTCTGTCATGCCCATCAGTGAGGCCATGAAATTTTGCTACCACTTCAGGATATTCTAATTATCTTAATTTTTTAATGATTTTGTTTGTATTTTTCTGTTATTGAATATTTATTTTGATATGTCAATAAAATAAGGAAGATTTTAAAAGCAATTTTAGTTATAACTTGAAAAAGTAGAAATTCTTAATTTTTTCTTCAATGAATATGAGTCTACTATTGATGAATGCTAAGACATATTTACATCTGATAACATTGCTTGTGGCTGTGAAGCAATGTTTATTCAGGCCACATAATCTGCTAAGAGTAATCATAGCAACAAGATGGGGAGTTACCCATTATACTTCAGCCTTTTGAACATCATATTGTTCACAAAACTGTCAACCGTGTTGTTTGTATCCCATATCAGAACTACTATAAATTAGCTTAGAGCATTTGAATTGCGTGTGGACACTATAATTTATTTGTCATTTTTATTATTATCATTATTATTATTTAGAGACAGGGTCTCACTCTGTTGCCCGAGCTGTAGTGCAGTGGCACCATCATGGCTCAATGAAGCCTGCAACTCCTAGACTCAAGTATTTCTCCCACCTCAGCCTCTCTAAAGTAGCCCGGACTGTAGGTGCGCCACAATGTCTGGCGAATTTTTCAATTTTTTTGTAAAGACAAAGTCTCACTATGGTGCCCAGGCTAGTCTCGAACTCCTGGGCTCAAGCGGTCCTCTCACCTCAGCCTCCCAAAGTGCTGAGATTAAAATCATCACACCTGGCCTATAATTTAAATTAATATTATTGAATTAATATTTTGTTGTTACTGTAAATTAAAGTTTCCAGTTTAATCTCTGATTCTCTAATTACATATCATCTTAAATAACTATTCAGAGAAAGCTCAGCTGGGAGCAGTGGCTCACACATATAATCCTAGCACTTTGGGAGGAGACCCTGGACTGCTCGAGGCCTGGAGTTCGAGATCAGCGTGGGCAACCTAACAAGATGTGTCTCTGGGAAAAAAAATAATAATTTCTAAAAAAAATTAGCTGGGAATGGTGGCTCGCCTCTCTAATCCGAGCTACTCAGGAGGCTGAGGTGGAAGGATCACTTGAGACCAGGGGTTCAAGGTTATAGTGAGCCATGACCGTGCCACTGCACTCCAGCCTGGGCAATAGAATGAGACCCTGTCTCTAAACAAGTGTTTAAAAATCAACTTTATTCTAAAGCAAAATATAAGTATATTGCTAATTTAAAATTTTAATCCATAAATAATAGAAAAATAAAGTGGTAAAAGATATATAAATTATCAACCTTCAAGGACCATGAGATACAGTTTTAGAAAACAAAGAAATCCAACCTCATGCATTATATACTCTGAAATATAATTTTTATTTAACTCCAAGAGCCTAGAGAAATTATTTCTCAGTATTTGAAATGGTGTGAAAAATAGGCAAGCTTCTCACTAGTTTAAATTACGTAGGAGAGGCTAGTTTTGCAACTTCACATTTAATGGCAAAACAATTGGAAGCATTTTCAACTGGGGACCTTTTTCTCAAGTCATTGTGGAAGTTGTTCCACTTTTATTTTCAGATTTTGAAACAGAGATAAAATCTGGTTAAGCATTAACCAATGGCAACAGAGTAAAAATGAACCAGGCTGTTTCAAATCAGTTTTGGAATCACATCAGTGGACATTATCCCTTTTAAGTTTCTCTTGATGAGAGAACTGTTGTAGTAGCTTTCTGTATTTTTATCAATTATTGACCACTGTGTAAAAATATAAAATAAAATACATGAAAAATATACTCAGTTAACTAATGTTCTAATAAAATACAAATACACACACACACATACACACACACACTTTAGATATTTTTAAGGAAGTAGTAAAGGACCCAATATTCACCAATATAGAAAGTTAACATCCTTCAAGTGTGCAATTGTTAATGAAGACATTTCATCTAACGTGGAGCTCAAGATGAAGCTTCCCTGCCATGTGTGAGTTCACGTGTACATGTCCAATGACAAGGAACTCACTACCTGATAAGACAGCCGCTTCTGTAGCAGAAAAGTTATGACTGCTAGAAAGTTTTCTGCAGCTGAAGCCTCTATTCCCGTAAGTACCACTTATGGGTCCTACCTGTGCCCTCTAGAATCACAAAACCTCTAATACACAGCAGACCTTTATATACTTCAGGTAGTTTGTTTGTTTCCCACTCAGCTTACATCCTTATGTGTTTCAACTTTAATCAGTCTAGTTCTTCCCCTTTTTAAAAAGTAGCCTTACAACTCTATAACCAAATATTAAATATACATTTTTAAGGCCCAAACTAGCAGCTTTCAAACTTTTCCTTAGCAAAATAAATGGTTTCTTCATGTCAAATCATAAACGAAATCCCAAGTATAAATAGACAAATTAATAAAACCATTACAGGAGCATTTAAATCATCATACTTTGGCAGAACATACTTTAATTTGGGGGAAGCATAAAATGCATTATTGCCCTAGGATCCCCAGTATGCTATGAGCCAGACCGAAAACCCACTGCTCTAAAATATTACAATACTGTGAGTGAAGAAAAAACAAAATTGGTATCTTCTCTACCTATATTTTCCTAGTGCCTAATACAGAGGCTATCCCATCATCACAGCCCAGCAAGTGATTATTATGTAAAAGAGAAGGTAAACTTAAATACACGAAAATACTAAAACTTAAGCTCTGGTTTTGAGTCATTTTAATTCGCATTTCAAACACTGTTCTTGAAGGCTCTGTATAAGTAGGATGACCATACATCTCCAATTTATACTTGCTGTTTTAGTGTAATTATTAACTGTGCCCCTTTGCAAAAGTGTCCCAGTTTTGATGATAACTCATATAATCACCTACTTAAAACACTGTGATAATGAGGCTTTGGTCATTTAGTCCAAGTGAATCCTGAATACAGGCAAGTCCTCTCCCAGAAGTTCCATATGGCTAAAGCCCTCCCACACTTTTCAGTTCATTACCGGGGTTGATAAGAGGGCAGAGCAATTAGTAATGGGAAGTAGAGGAGGCTTTGGGGGCTTCCCTGCTTTAGGAGCATGTGCTCTTAAGAAGGAAAGAAGGTACTAAAATGAATCTTCAGGGTAAAAGCAAGATATAGCAGAAATCTAGCAGAAACTATTATCAACTAACCTATTCACTCAGCCTCTTTTTCCTGAAGCAAAAATGTCACTTTTTCTTAAAAAAAGTAAAAATAAAAATAAATCAGAGTATTTACTTCAATTATATCTTTACCACCTGACCCCACACACATGAGATTATTGGTGATTTTATCATATATACTCGGTTACAAGTACTAGAAGGACAATATGTTGCCTGATTCTTAATTTGGAGCAAAAAAAAAAAAAAAAAATGTGTCTAAAATACATCCAAATGCATTCACTAGGGTACAATGTAAAGGTGGAAGGGATTACTAGCAATTATTTCACGTTTCTAAATAGGGGTTACACAGAGTTGAGGGAAAAGTCAGAAGAATTCAGTGCAGGCTCAACATTTCGGAACATTTCAAGGTGGTTCTTTTATTGCCTATAAATTCCACGTGCAGTTGCCTTGTGTCTGGGTGGGTTTTGTTACTGCAGTGGCCTCCCATCTATTCCAACACCACCTCCTTTTTCAATCAGGGTTGCCTTATAAATGCACCTCAGCATCTGGCCAGGATGGTCCCAGTTGCTCATTCTGCTTGTTTTGGAAATTTCTTTTACCTATTTCGCCTGTTTATTGTCAAGACAATGTAGAATTTTTTCGTTAAAATTCAAGAATAATTGACCTGTGAGTTGAACTAACTGTGATTGCATGAAATGCAGGGAAAACAAGTATTTAACAACCTCTATGTTTCCTTTTAAGAATAAGTCTACTTAGTTTATTAGAAAGAAACAATTTTACATTAATTCTCATTGCAAAATTTGTATTTGGCTGGTGAGGAGGCATGTGGGGTCACAACAGTGCAGCAAGGGAGCAACAGCATGGAAAGCTGGCCAGCTTTTGTAAGACAGAACTCTCCCCAGACGCGGTGAGCACTGATATGTTATAATACCGCATGTCTCCGTGGAGTACTTTCCAAGATGTTTGAAACCAAAACAGTTGAGAATGCTCTCCCACCTCAGGGTCTTCCCTCCTTACGGCATTTTTCTGATAAATGGGAATTCCCCCCTTAGGGATTCCCTAAAGTAAAACTGCTGCAGTCCATTCTGTTATATAATTAACTAACACTGACAAGTAGAGATGTAATAGAACGTAATCGTTACTCTGACTCCAACTTAATATCTACTACACACAAAGTCTTACGGAAGACATGCTCAAAATATGAAAACCATCACCCTTAATGTGGTAGATATGGTGGATCGACCCTCAAACTTCCCATATTGCACAGGCTGTCTTGCAGGTAAGGTTTGATTGCAAAAGAAATTCTGCCAAAAATATATGTAATTGGCTTGACATCTGAAAGGCAAAAGTAAGATGGAAGACATGTTTCTGCTGTTTGCCCTGTTTTCTGTTAGAAGAATGGTCGCACAGACATGGGATTTTTCAGCATCCACATTCTCATACTGAGTCTTTGGCCTGGTGGTTGTCAAAAAGAAGCTGTGGCAAAAAGAGTAAGTAACCGGACTCTTACGTCTCAGGGTCCAGCTACCACCATTCTGACTATGGCTTTTGATCTCTGTTCCACAAGTTTTGTGATGTATTACTGAACTCATAATTCCCATGCTGGCTTCATTATTTTCCTCTTTCTACAATATTATTGTAGAAAATGGAATAATATTGTGTAGTTTTGCGATTCATTTCTGGAGACAGCCTCGATCCTGCTCCGTGCAGTCCTTCTAATTACTTCTATACAACACCCTGTATTAAGTACCTTCCACTTAAAATATCTGAAGTGGTTTGTTTCCTGTAGTGAACCCTGACTGAAACTCCCTCAAGATCCTTACAATTTAGTTGCCGATGGCCAATAATGATACTTTATCAACAAGAGACAGGTTCAAATTCATCGTGCAAAAAAATCCTGAGTGCCTATGCAAAGCACTTGGATCACCTCTAGGAGAAGAGCCGTGCACAGAGAACACCCAGTGCCGTCCCTCTCAGAACTCCCAGTCTGGGGGGAAGAGGCATGCTACAACTCCAGAAGTACCGAGTGATATGGAGGAGGCCAGCAGAAAGCTGAATCTAGTCTAATCTCCGCATGCTAGCCTCAGCCCTATCACTCACCAGCCATGTTTTCTAACTGAGGGGGCTAGATGAATGAAAGTCCCTTTCTCTCCAACATTCCACACCTCCACAGATGAGTCTTTGTACTCATAAGGGAATTCACTTGGATTTAAGTCCTAACAAGACTTCCTAAATTTTCAGTTCCCTAAATCTGAAGGTCAGTACACAAAGGTCACATAACACACATGCCTGATACAGTTTAAAAGGGAACAGGAATCCGTGACCCCCAAGTATTCTGTGGTAGCCTACAACTAGAAAGCCTCGAGGAGAAAAATCCAAAATCGTGGTTGCAGTGCTTGTTAAGAACAGCAGAGAACAAACGATATCTTCAGGGTCTCTCTCTTCTTGGAAAATTCCTGCCTCCATGTCTGACAAGAAGGAAGATTATCTATAGACACCGGCTAATCTTAAAGTACTCAGACCAATAGGTATAGTAAAAGAAATATTAGGCAAATGCAGTAATGCTTAGATCTCTCAAGAAAAGCCACTAATTTCCTTATGTCTTAGACAAGAAAATCTTTGAAACTCATAAACGAGAAGGAGTTTTTGTAGACAGAAAGGAAAACAGCAAGAGAGACCTAGTAAAACGTCTAAACCCAGTTCTGGCACCCGCTCCAGTAGTGGCTGCAGGCCAGGGCCTTCCAGGCCTCACTGAGCCTTAATTTCCTCACCTGTAAAATGGAGACAACAATCCTTCCTGGCTTACCCCATGGGTGTTTGTGCTGATGAAGTGAAACACTAAATGTAAGAGCATTTTGTAAACAACAGAATGATATACATATGAAGGAAGATTATTAATAAAGGAATTTCAAAGGAAAGCTATAAATAGTACTTTTAAGCCCAGGCAGCAAAAGAAAATGTAAATATAGCAGTGATTTTACAATTTGGTGATCTAGGGGAAGAAATGGTGATCAGAATTGTGACAAACAATGATGTCCAAAAGAGAAGAGAAACCAGCTCGGCTCTGTCATAATTGTCTCAGTTCCTGTACCACACACAACAATGGAAAGATTGCAGGGAGGGGCAGGAACAGGCCTGTGACTGTGGCACACCAAAGACATGGAGACACAGCTCCACGAAAATGATGCTTCTACCTCCATAATGATAACAATCAGAATCTCATACTGTGGGTCCTGTAAGGATCTGAAAGTGGCTTGTGCGAGTGACTTCACCACTTTCTCAGTTTTATCTCTTGGAAGGAACACAACTGGACAGAGTGAGGCCAAATTCCAGGTTTGCTCACCTGGATGAACAGAAATACAAAGGCAGATCTCACCCACAGTTAGATTTCAGGACCCAAAGGGGATAGGCAGGTTCAGACAAGATTCAGGCAACAACTCACACAGATTTCTCTTTTTTTTGACACGGAGTCCCACTCTGTTGCCCAGACTAGAGTGCAGAGGCCCGATCTCGGCTCGCTGCAACCTCCTCCTCCCAGGTTCAAGTGATTCTCTCGCCTCAGCCTCCTGAGTAGCCAGGATTATAGGCTCCTGCCACCACACCCAGCTAATTTTAGTATTTTTAGTAGAGATGGAGTTTTGCCATGTTGGCCAGGCTGGTCTTGAACTACTGACCTCAGCTGATCCGCTCACCTTGGCCTCCCAAAGTGCTGGGATTACAGGCGTGAGCCACCATGCCCAGCCTCAGATTTCTAAGAGAACATGGAAATCTCTTCCTAAGTAGTAGGTCAAGCACAGCCAAAACTGCTCAGAATTGAGTGAGGCAAAGTGCCCGCCATCCTCAATCCAATGCAAAGAGGCCAGGTTAGCAGACAACTAAGAACTGAGCCGAAAGTCAAGTCCCAGGCCCTTGGGCACAAAGGCAAGGGAGGAGTTCTAGTTCTGAAGCAAAACGGTGACCTATTAGTCTGTACTGGAGTGGAGATATCACAAAGCTCTCCAGGGTATTGGGACATCAGGTGACAGGGAGGTGAAATAAGTGAGATAAATTAACCCTACCTATAATTCACATACAAATAGACCTCAGTGGCACACAAATATACCAAACACACACATACACACACACACACCTTAAATAATAATCAGGGAAATATACATTAAAACAGTCATGAAATACTTTTTCAAACAGTTTACCAAAAAGTTGAAAGATTCATAAAATCCACCATGGGACAGGATTTGTCAGGAAATTAACCTTCACAATATTATGATTCTTCTTATAAACATACATATTCTCTATTCATTTATTTATGAGACATATTACATATTGTCTATTGATGTTTTTGCACCACAAAGCATTGAGGACCTGCGACAGAGACCACCTGGCTCACAAAGCCTAAAATATTTACTACTTGGCCCTTTACAGAAAAAGTTTGAGGACCTCAGGTATAAACTTAAAAAGTTACTGCTTTCAGTTAGTACAGATATAACAAATCTCTTCTTTGTCTGAAGACTTTTGCGAGTTTTATTTTTTAACATGACCACCAATTTATATCAGGGTTTATTGTGATCCATACTCATGATGTAAGTTTTTCATTAACGCTGACCAATTATCCCAATGCTATGAGAATAATCCTTCCTTTTTGGAACATATCAAGGTGGTTCTTTTATTGCCAATTAATTCCACGTGTCTGGGTGGGTTCTGTTACTGCTGTGACTTCTCATCTATTCCAACACCACCTCCTCCTTCAATCAGAGTTGCCTTATAAATGCACCTCAGCATCTGGCCAGGATGGTCCCAGTTGCTCATTACGCTTACTTTGCAAATTTCTTTTACCTATTTTGCCTGTTTATTGTCAAGACAATTTAGAATTTTTTGGTGAAAATTCAAGAATAATTGACTTGAGAGTTGTACTAACTCTGATTTCATGAAATGTAGGGAAAACAACTACTTAATAACCTCTGTGTTTCCATTTAGAAATAAGGCATGTCTCAATTTAGTCATACAGTCCTGCATGTGACTCAAAAACGCCCTAGAACCTTTTATAAGACATGCACAATTCTCACTAAAATGTTTCCTCTTTGATTTGCTGTGAATGGGATCCTAAAGATTGGAAAGAACTCATCTTCAAATGCAATTAAAAAAAAAAAAAAACTGGAAATGAGGCCTGCGGAAACATATCTAAATTTACAAATAACCAGAGAAATGCTAATACCAAAAAAACAACATATTTAAGACTAGCATGATAGCAGAGATACTGACTCACTCACACATTGCTACTAAAGCTAAAAAGAAAGAATCCCTTTCACAAGACAAGGCATCAATAGATATAAATAACCATAAAAATATTAACCTCTAGGCCAGGCAGGGTGGCTCACACCTGTAATCCCAGTACTTTGGGAGGATGAGGCAGGTGAATTACAAGGTCAGGAGTTCGAGACCAGCCTGACCAACACGATGAATGCCCGTCTCTACTAAAAATACAAAAATTAGCCAGGTGTGGTGGCGTGCACCTATAATCCCAGCTACGTGGGAGGCTGGGGCAGGAGGATCGCTTGAACCTGGGAGGCAGAAGTTGCAGTGAGCCGTGATCATGCCACTGCACTCCAGCATGGGTGACAGGGCAAGATTCTGTCTCAATAAATAAATAAATAAATAAATAAATAAAACAAAGTAACCTCTGACCTGCATATCTCAACCTTCAGACATCATGTATAAGATCATTGAAGTAAGCTATATTTATGCATAAATGTTAATCATAGCAAAATTTTTAAATAATGAAACAATTAAGATATGGCATAATCACTCAAAGAAATATTAAAGTTATTAAAATTGTAATCATTCAAGAATATGCAGTGATATGGAAAATGCTTAATGTATGATGTCAAGAGATACACAGCACAATCGGTATTTTAAGCCGATAGCTAAAGACTTGAAAGGAATATACAAATACGATCATGATAGACTGTACTTGTATCTGGGTAATAGATTTATGGGTGATAATTTTATAGTCTACATGTTCTGAACTTGATAGGACGTTGCAACTTTACTTGTACAAGTTTATGAAGAGGGGACAAATTCTTAAGTGCCTTCCAGATATAAGGTTTGTAATTTCTTCGTCATTAAAGGCAGGAAAATAAGACTCAACGATAAGAAACGCTGTTTCCTAAGGCCCACAGAGCAAGTTGCAGAAATGGGACTAGAACCCAGGTCTCTAGACTTAAGATAGCATATTCTTTTCTATACAGCATTTTGTATCCTTGTTTTTCTAAAGGCAAACCAACTTTGGGGTCATTATAATGTCTTCGTACATTATAAATAAGCAGTTGAAAATAGCAATATTCAATTTCTCTCTAAGACAATGACTGCTTTGAAAACCCTGCAAAATGCTTTGATGGGCTGGAGTTTGAATTAAACTTCTCTTCTGAATATGGCTTATTGAACAGAATAGTGGGCATCAAAGTATGTCCTCCCTCACAATTTCAGAGCTCAGTTAAACATTCATTTAATAGAAAGGGAACATTGGCTTTGGATGTTTACTTCAGAAACTAAAAAGTCTCAACTTGCATTATTATCACTCTTGGGGAAAAATTCATACAACATTCAGAAGCTAGTAAGAAATATTTCCTTGACTTTTCTCACTGCAGTCTGACAACGATTTGGGCAAAAGAGGTTTCTACACCTGCATACACAAAGGATAACCACAATTAGTTTCTAATATACTGTGATGCCTAAAGATAACATTGGGAGCTCACATCTATTCCAATGCAATGTGAATTTTGAGGGGTTGTAATTAGGTCCCAGTGGAGGTAATATTTAGAAAGGAACAAGGTAAAAGAAATCATCTACTAAAAGACAGTCACGAATAAATGGCTAATAAGGCAGAGACATTATGTGCGTGTGTGTGTGTGTGTGTGTGTGTACACACGCGTGCACATGCATGCTATGATTTAAGTGCTATCTATTGAAGGTACACTTTCCAAGAGACTGAGCAACCACTTCTAGCAATTGGTGAGATCATTTCCTATTTCCTGATATGCTGGAGAACTTTCTTCCTAATTCCTTGGGTTTTCTCAATGTTGAAATACACATCAATCATTTCTCAAACCTTTTTTTGTTCACCTATTGAAAAAAGAATAAATTCTTCATTCCCTTGTGATATTATTCAAATCATGATACAATTAAAATGGTGGAACTAGGAGTCAGGATGAGACAGAAGCCAAGTAAAATTTGAAATACAAAAGAAGAATCATCTCAGTAGAGATAATTTTGGGGTTAAATGCATAAAGAAAGAAGAGTACACTAGCAACTTCATGAGAGCCTCCACTCAGGTTAATCTTTTCTTCTCACATATTCCTAATGCAGACTTTATCAGAAAGTACCAGCCCACCTAGTGTTAGAATCTTCCTGTTAAAATATCTATATCCTCCAACAGATGCACAAACAGCTCCTTGGGGCAGAAACTATGCCTTCATCATCTTTTCCAGTCATGAAGCATGTTCCATAACGCTTGGTAAAGAGTCTCAAATATTTGCAGAATTAAACACTTGCTTCTTTGTAGAGTGAATCAGAGAAATCTGCAGAGATATGCAGCTAATTTTATTTTAGATATCGTTCCATACCACAAGTATGGAAACCTAAGTACAGTCCTCATTATTTTTATTTATTTGTTTGTGACATTTCAATAGTGTCTGTACCTTACATAAGTTCAGAAAGCACAGCAAGTCTTTCCACTGTGTGGCCACACTCAGCCCAATAAACCTGCAGGGTCCATCCACCACCAGCAAGGGCCCTTCCCCTCTCAGCTCTGTCATGAGGAAGGAATAACTGAACCCTCTCTTCCCCGCCCCACACGCTTACCCAATCATCCAACAAGTCCTGTGTTAATACAAAGAGAACTGAAATAGTTGCCTTAAAAGAGATTTTGTAAAGTTCATAAATATCTCTAGTCCAAGGTAAAAAGTGAAACGTTGAATAAAGAAGCTACAGCTAATGCACTATGGGAAGGTGAGGGGTTCATGGGAAAGAGCTCAGTTCTCAGTTGAGGTGGACAGATGGAAAGAAATCAGAGGAGACTCTATCAAGGAGTTACATTTCAGCAAGGCCATAAAGGATGTACTGTCTAAAATAAGCAAGCAAGTAGATCCCTAAAGAAAATAGGGGTAGGTGTGTGTGAACATCCCAAGGAGAGGCAAAGTCTTGACAAGAAAGGCTGGGTTCTGGTCTGTATCTTTCGATTATTCCAATACAATCTCATTTGACCCATAGGGTAAACATACAGGGGACAGCAGCAAGATGTACTATGTAGGGCATGCCTCTATCCCTCTGGCCCTTCAAATGCATCATGGAAGGACCCTGGGACTTCTGAAATGTTTTTAGACAGAGTCTCGCTCTGTAGCCAGGTTGGAGTGCAGTGATGCAATCTTGGCTCACTGCAACCTCCGACTCGGTGGTTCAAGCGATACTTCTGCCTCAGCCTCCTGTGTAACTGGGATTACAGGCATGTGCCACCATGCTCAGCTAATTTTTGCATTTTTAGTAGAGACGGGGTTTCACCATGTTGGTCAGGATGGTCTCGATCTCCTGACCTTGTGATCTGCCCACCTCCCAAAGTGCTGGGCTAATAGGCATGAGCCACTGCACCCAGCTTTCTGAATTTTTTTCTTCTGAATACCTGGACAACTGAAGATAGTTTGAGTCCCTTAATAAATACCTGGATCATCAGGGTTGTCCATCCGCTAAGTGATTCTGTCCCCATTATAAACCATATATATATATGGTGTGTACATATGTATGTAGATCTACACACACACACACACACACACACACACATACATACACTACCATAACTAAAAAGGCAAACAGACTTGGAAAAAATGTTTGGAACAAATAGGTCAGGCAGGGAGTTAATAAATATTTTGGATCCCAAATAAAGAAAGAAGGCATAAACTCGATAGATCAAATGGGCAAGGGCACGAACTTACACTTCATAAAACAATATGTAAACTTCGCAAGGTACATGGAACAAAATATTTCTAATGGTCAGAGATGATGAGAATTAAAACAGTGGAGTACCATTTTGAACATGTTGAGTATTCTATTAGAAAGAACTAAACAAACTAAACCACAGTTATCTCTTTCTAAGGAGAGGAACGTGTAAAACAAATGTGGTCTGATAAATGAGAACATTTGCTGCTGGTGGTGTCGATGATTAACGTCTCTTTGGAAATGACATGCTGGTAATTATTTCAAGAGCCAAAATGTAAATGCTATTTGACCCAAACATCCCACTTTTGAGATTCTGTCTTAAGTATAAATGTAGTGGAAATAAAAGAATAATAGATAATGAATTCCAAAGTAAATTGGAATATGTAGCAACACTGAAATTTAAAAATAATGTTAAGTGAAAGAAGTAAATTATTCTGCACATATTATAATTGAAACATTGTCAAAACATATTCAGAGTTGAGCAAAGATTGGCTGAAAAGGAAGAAGGAAAAGTAAGGAGAGGTTCAGAAATTGAGGTTCTGAATAGCGGTCTTCTTCATTCTTGTTGAAATTCTTTTGAAAATTTACATAACTGTTGTTTTAATATTATTAAGATTTTTTTGTAATTAAAAGTACTGAAGAAACTGTAAAGACATCCATATACAGTATACATCTTTTAGATAAAACGTGTCCCCATCTGTGGCATACCATGCTAAGGAAGTAAGAAGAAAGCAGAGAAAATGGAGAAATATAATAACAACAACAAAAATCAATTAAAATTAATTATACATGTCCATAGTGTCTACATTCAACATGACAAAAGAAACATACTAAATTTTCTCACTAATACACAGCAAAATATAGTCTGTGTCTGGTGTCATTCCTGATTATGTCTAGGAACAAATGTACCACAACAGGATAAAAAAGAGAAGCAAATTTCAGCTAGAATTAAATAGAATAGGACCCAAAAATAGAATCCTCATAAATTTTTAATATGTGATCAACGTCAGTAATTTCATCCAAAAAACTTTAAAAATAATAAAAGCAAAAATAGAAGCTTAACACCAGTATGCCTTAGTGCAAAGCACTGAATGAATAGGCATTGTTTATAAACCAGAACCCAGATTGACTTGAACCAAATATAGGAGTAACCCTCTCTCGGCCTTAGTTTTCTATGAGGTAGTTGGATCCTGTGTCCCTACGGGGTTTGAAGAGTCAGTAGACACACCAAGATCATCATTGCTGGGACAGAGTAAGAACTTCAGGAGACATCCACCTCAGATGGTGGGAGGAGGTCACAGGTCACAGAGGATAAGAGGTGGAACCAGGAAAGTCAAAGAATGAGCTCTTTAAGGAGACGTTAACACCCCACTAATTTCCAGGAAAAAAATCTTCAAAATAAATTCTGTAACAAAAGGAACAATAACAACAACAACAAAAGTGAAGAAACAAAACCATACTTAGCCCTATACATTTAAAAGTCAATACACATGGCACTGTTTTAGGTATGAAGGAGAGTTAAAAAGAAAAGTGTCCAAAAGAGTTTAGAGTTAACTCAGAGAGTGGGAAAAAACAAACAAACATCATAATTACACATGCAAATGTAGAAAAAGGTATTCATTTTGTTTTAAAAGGCTCTTTTTAAACAGCTATCACATCCATTATTCACAGTTAAAAAGTGGACACCAATTCTGTGAGATAGACAGTGTAGACCTAGTTATTAATGTCATTTTATTAACTAAGTATTTGATGCTGAAAGAAAATCAATCAATGAATTACACAAATAGCAAATAACAAAGCCTAGATTCAATGCACAGGTCTACTAATCTCTAGACAAATATGATTTCCACTATATTGTGTCCTTTTCCTTCCAACTTTAGTAAATGCAGGAGACCTGTACAAACACACAATTCATACAATTGAGTGACAAAAGTAGACTTACAGGAATTCAGAGACTAATGTCTATGGCCTATATTAGGAAAGATTAAAAGGAAGTATCTAGGCAAATGGGATATGAACTGGGTGCCAAACTGTAGAAGGAATGGAGAAAGCAGGGCTTTTTTCTCTACCTTCAAACATTCCCTGGCTGAGCATGATGGATTACATATTTATATTTTATATAATATATATAGGATATATATTTGTATATCATATATAATATATATGATATAGATTATATTATATATGATATATACATACATGTCTCAAATAGATATCACATATATGATATATATATATACACACACACATAGAGAGAGTTCCCTAGTCTTGATCTTTCTTCTAATCTCCTGCTTTAACTATAAGGCAATTCATTTGCAAAGCTCTCAAAAGTGAAAAGCTCAAACATCTCTCATGCTACCCCCAACTGATGTAAAAGTGAAGCTTCCTTCACTATTTCATATTTCAGTGAACGACACAATCCAGGCCTCCGAATCAGAAAGTGGGTGCCTACTCCTGTGTACCAGTGTAAAGCACTGGCTTCGGGTTCTTTGCTTTCCCCTACCTTATTTCATGTGTGGGAACTCCTTTGAGAACCTTCTTGGCCACAGAAGAGGAGGACAGTCCATTACAGTAACATGAAAATACGCAATTACCAATAATTCCACCTAATCCAATAATGCCAATAAGGTAAATGCTCAGTAAATGCTTGCTGAAGAAAGAAAGGAAAAGGAGGAAGAAAGGAGAGCAGAAGAGGAAAGAAGAGAAGGGGATAAGAAGGAGAAAAGAGAAAAGATGAAAATCAATGGCAGAAGCAAAGGTCAAAAAGGATCATTTTAAATTAAATTTTGAAATTATGTGTTAAAGCCTCATAATCTGACTTTGGGCATGTTTGCATTTGTGTCACATGTTAACAGCTATGTGTCTTTAATCACAGGACCATCCGAGACATGTTTCACTTCTTTCTGGGTCTCCACTACCCATTTATTAAAGAAGACTCCATCAACTCCAGAGTCTATAAAAGGTAAATTAGAATAGTGCAAAGCAGGCATGAAAGTTGAAAATGCAGAAGGATGAAGACATAGGCTCTGGGGTTAGAGTCCTGGGTCTGAATCTAGGTTCTGTCACCTACTAGCTCTGTGACTTTGGGCAAGTCAACTTAACTACTGTATGATTCAGTTTCCTAATCCACGAGAATGGGCTGTAAAGACTGAATGAAATAACACAAGTCTTGTACAAGGCATAGTGTAAATACTCAATAAAACTTCAATATTGTTGGTGGATAAATGATTCTTCCCCCTTACAGGGATGCAATCCATCTGAGAATTTTATGGGGGAGAAAAATACACCTCCACGCAATTAAAGATAATTTTGCAAACAATTTCAGGAGGTTCATGGACCACTAAACCTTAATTTAATAACCTTTGAACCACGTAATCTCTAAAATCCTTCCTCTTGCAAAAGCCTGTGACATGAGTAGCTCAGAAACAAGCAATGAGGGATTTCTCTTGGCTACAAGAGATGCAAACACAGGCCAACTACCCTTGGGATACCTTTGTCTTCCATTTGATTGGCAGGAATCTGTCAAATAAACATAAGGGAAGTACTCAAGGCCATGAGTCCAAAGGAAATCAAAACAAGCATAGACTCAGTATCTAAAATAACAGGTCAGAGTTCTGCAGAGGCAAACAACGACCCAGAAGAGGGCCTGCTTTCTCATAATATGATAAAAATATACATAGTAGGGTTTGCCATGAAAATGCTGCCTCATGCCAAGTGCCCAAAGAACAACATTTATAACTATAATCTATCAAGTTTAATTTTCCACCATACCTCTAGGAGTTTAAAACATAATTATAACAGAAAAGAAATCATCTGTGCTTTTGCTACTTGCTCCAGCTAACAAACATAGAAAGTAAGAGGCAGTGGAATATGAGGGAAAAGGACTTGGGAGTGAGGTGTTCATGATTTCACACCTGGTTCTCCACTACCAACCTGGGTGACCTTACAGCTTCATCAATTTTTCTCATTATGGGGGAGAAAAATACACTTCTCAAGCCATATCACTCCCCTCTCAAAAACATCGGCATCCCAGAAAAAGTCCAAGCATTCATAATCTCCATGGTCTGCTCCCAAGTTATATTTCTTACTTCAATTTCTGTAACATTACCCATAGGCCCTGGTCAGCAGACCCAATAGTCTACTTTCAACCTTTCAAACATAGACTGTAGTTTCTTACAAAGGTTAATCTCTTAGCTCTCCCTAATGCATCATTTTGGGGTAAACTTGCTTCTATTCTTCACCAATCAAAAGCATACTTATCATGCTGCAACATAGATAAATCTTGAAAAGATTATGCTAACTGAAACAAAGTAACAAAAGACTACATATTGTATGATTCCATTTGTATAAAATGTCCAGAATGGGCAACTTCACAGATTATCAAGTAGATTCATGGTTGCTTAGTACTGGACACAAGAGATTTGAGAGAAATAAGAAATGACCACTATGTATTTTTGTTGTTCTTGTTGTTTTGGTGGGTATTTTTGTTTTTTTGAGGTTTTTTTGGTGATGGACATATTCTAAAATTGATTTTGGTGATCGTTGTGTAACTCTATGAATATACTAAAAACTACTGAATTCTACTCTTTAATTGGGTTAATTAATTAAATAATAACTCCATAAAGCTATCATTAAGAAAACTTGCCCATCCAACTAGTCTCTTCGAAAGTTGTAAGAATTGATTCTCCCCACCCTATCAGGGTTAAACTACTTCAACCAAGCCCCTTCGGAATGTCCTTTGTATCTCTAGTTAACATATTTCATTGTGGCTGGCAATATAATTACTGTTGGTTAGTCCTGTGTCTGCCTCACCAACTAAACTATGAGTGCTTTCAGACAAAACCAAACTTGTGTCTTGTGTTTCCACACCAGGATCTCTGCTAATCATTAGTTTCTTCTGAGCAAATTAGAAAGAAAAAAAAAAGAAAGAAAGAAAACGGTCTTCATCTTGGCCTGGCTAGTGGGGAGGGCAGGATTTCAGCCCTACTTGCCCTCCTGCCCTCAAGCAAGGCACAGCTTGAGCAGCTGTAAGCAGTGGCCCTGCCCACACCCTTCCTCTTCTCACCCCCAGCAGTCCAATAAAGTAATTAACACATGAAAGGCACTCAATAAACAAATAAATACTCGTGGAATGAAAATGATAGGTCTGAAAACATTTCTTACAACAAGACACTCCCAGATTCAGATTCAAGCAGGAAGCTCAAGGCTTTGTATTTGGGGTTTGTTTTTTAACCAGTTGTTATTTAACAGTGTTATTTATGTTATCATGTTATTTAACAGTGACATGAAGTGTTTTTCTTACTAATTGGATTCAAGGAGCTTATGTGTACATATGAAATAGAGTGAATTATTTTAACAAATCTATGTAATAAGGAAAAACATAAATTTATCTTATATGAATTTATAATTGCTAAAAAGCATGATGACACTACGAAAATCTACCATTTATAGAGGGGGACAAAAAAGAAGACACTGAAAGGAGTTGTTCTGTCAAACCAATTTTGAAAAAGTTTTTTCCCCTTTCAACTTCTACAACACTTGGGTTGGGCATGGAAGGCTTTCTACCTTACATGAGAGGCGTCTCTGTCTAAGCCCACTCTCCCATGCCTCCATCAACAGGCTAACTCCACATCCTTGGGGAAACACACCTCTCCCCACAAACTGGGCCAGAGGGGGGGAGAAAAACCCTTATAAAATTCCCACAACTGGCCAGGCATAGTGTTCACATCTGTAATCCCAGCACTTTGGGAGGCCGAGGTGGGCGGATTACTTGAGGTCAGGAGTTCAAGACCAGCCTGGCCAACATGGCAAAACCCCCCTCTCTACTAAAAACACAAAAATAATTAGCCAGGTGTCCTGGCACACACCTGTAATCCCAGTTGCTTGGGAGGCTGAGGCAGGAGAATCGCTTGAACCCAGGAAGCACAGGTTGTGGTGAGCTGAGATCACACGCCACTGCACTCCAGCCTGGGCAACAAGAGCGAGACTCCATCTCAAAAAAAAAAAAAAAAAGAAAAAAAGAAAAAAGATAATATTTATATATTTGTTTATATATATTTATATACATATTTATATATATATATATTCCTACAACACTCAGTCTTTCCTCTGTGGCACCTATCACAACTATAATTACATAATTATTTGTAAAATGATTAATATGATGATGATGTTTTTCTTCCTTAGACCAGAAACCCTGTGATGAAAAGGCTTGTACCTGCCAGGTGCCCACAGTTCCAATGGCATGCCTGATATCTCATCATGGAGGGCATCGAAGATTTCTTGACTGAATTAATAAATCTCCCCTCTTCAGAATATGAGGTTTTTGAAAGCTGGAACTATATCTAATTCATTTTGGTATCCCCAATTTTGCCTGGTTCAGTGTAGATAATATCTAATAATTCATATATAAATGAATGTAGATAATTCATACATAAATGAATGAATGAGTGACGCCCACAGTGGGTCATTTAATGGGGATTGGACAGGCTATTCATGATAGGTTAATAGTAAAATAAGTACATTGAGAGGGTTAATAGTTACTGGTCCCCATAAGAGATCTTGGAGCAGCACCATACAGAGAAGGAAGGCAAAGTGAGAAATTGAAGATGTTCGTGGTATAAGATTTACATCAGTTTCTTTGGGCTCCAAGAGTTAATTTTCTCCCAATTTCCGTGGGTGTGACTCTTTCCCATAAACAGACGGTCTACAAATTTTGTGTTGTATATAAACAGAGTCCAAGAAAACCAAGTCTTCAGAAAAAATAAAATAAAACAATGGCAAAGCAAAACAGAGCTGCAATAGCCAAGAGACACCAGTAGAGTTATGCACGTGTGAGAAAAATCAGGGTCCATAATGCCATGCAGAAAATGAAAGGGCCACAGCGTGAAACAGGTTTCCCCTATAGAAAGACTTGTCCAGATTCATGCCACGGCGACATCCTCAAATGGCTTTCCCAGTCCCATGTGGGGCAATGTGAAAAAAACCATTCTGCCCAACAGCTGGGCAGATGCCAACCCAGGCTTCCCTGAGAGGCTCAAAGGATCGAAAGGATGGACAGAAAACAAACTGCATATACTGTGAGACACTAGCCTACATCAGATCTTGCACAAAACACTGGCAATACACATTGAAGTACAGAAAACCTACCATCAAGATGCTGGGAATCTAATTGTGGAGTTAAATAACAACAACTGAAAACCTAAAGGGCTCAGTGATAATCATGATGTTGATTAGATGAGGATGCTGACAATATAACACACCTGGGATCGCTAGAGAGTTACCCATGTCTACCTCACTGTCACCATCCTAGGACACAAGAGCAAAGTGTGAGCTCCAGCCCCACCAGTTGAAGGCTGTGCAGCCTTCGGGAATTTACGTGAGCTCTTTGTATAGCTATAGAATGAAAATAATGACCGTAGTCAGTTAAATGTGGGCTCTGATTAATAATTAGTGACTGGCCAGGTGTCGTGGCTCACGCCTGTAATTCCAACGCTTTGGGAGGCCGAGGCAGGTGGATCACGAGGTCAGAAGTTCAAGACCAGCCATGCCAAGACGGTAGAACTCCGTCTCTACTAAAAATACAAAAATTAGCTGAGTGTGATGGTACGCACCTGTAATCCCAACTACTCAGGAGGCTGAGGCAGAGAATTGCTTGAATTTGGAAGGTGGAGGTTGCAGTGAGCCGAGATCATGCCACTGCACTCCAGCCTGGGCAACAGAGAGAGACACTGTCTCCAATAAATAAACAAATAAATAGAAATAATCAGTGACTTAGCCTGTAGGACCAATGACTGCCTGACAAAATCACAAATGACAGAACAGAAGAACCCTTCCATCCAACCTGAGTCTGTGATTCTTTTACAAAGAGTAAAATTCAGGCCTAGGGAAGGAAAAGGACATGCCCAAAAACACAGAGGCAATCACCAGCTAATCAGGGTGAGCTGCCAGGCCTGCTGATTCACAATGCCCAGCACTGGTCATGGGCACACTAGAGTTGCTGTCAGAATGAAGTGAGCTTATAGATAGAAAGTGCTTAAAACAGTACCTGGCTCAAAGGCAGCAGTGTGTGGTTGCTATGATTATTGATGATAATAATGCCTTTGTAGGTGCTTTGTAGTTTACAAAGCCTTTTCATATCTATTATCTCATTTAATCCTCACAACAACCCCAGGAGATTGACAAGACAAGAATCATGACTCCTGAAGCCCAAATGAAAAGACTACGTCACATGTGGTTCCAAATGATTGTTTGATTTCCCCAGGATCTCCCTACTAGTTGCCAGAGAGGTGCAGCTTAGAACCCGTATCTTCCATTACTAAGCTTAATGTACTTCCCTTCACATGATGCTATCCACAGATAGCATCTTCTTAATGGAGAATTTAAAAAACAAACCTTTCCTATGATCCCTAACCTATCAAATGCTTCTACCTAAAACAAGAAACTCAGAGGCATGAGAACTGACTTTTGTTGCTACCACTAGGTTAAACCTAGCAGAAAGAAAGATCTACCTTGGATCTGACCTTCCTTTTCTGTCTATGGAGTGACATAGTTTCCCAGGTTTAGACATGGGCAGTGAAGAAAGAAGAAAGAAGCTGTAAATGGGGGTGGGAGGAGAAAGAATCACATGGTGATTTATAACTAGGCAATATCCCTTAAGCACTTGGACATGAGCTAGTTTATCTCATGGCGATAACTGTAAACACCATCTTGATGTAGTGAATCTGTCTGCTTGAAATAAGACAGAGAGTTAAAATGTGACGGGTGACCCTCTCTTTCACACACACCTCTTCCTTTAAGGTAAACCAGTTTTCAAAGTGAGTAGTATCAAAGGACTGACCCGCGGTAGATGAAGTTCTTTAGAAAAGAAGACATTCCAGGTCCTATAGAGGGTCTTCTCACCTTGAGCATACAAGGTTCCTAATCATGGCTTTCTTTCATCTGTTCTCTCTCTCTCTCTCTCTCTCTCTCTCTCTCTCTCTCTCTGTGTGTGTGTGTGTGTTTGTGTGTGTGTTTGTAGTGTAACAGTTATAACCAAAAGAAACAGTTAACCTCTTTCTTTTTAACAGAGTGTACAAATAAAAGAGGCATTGAACAGGGAAATGACAGGTAAGTAAGAGACCTTGACTTTAGTTCTGATTTTGTCAGTAACTAGTAAAAGACTTGGAAAGATTACTAAAGCCTTCTGGCCCTCTATTTCTTCATCTGTCAAGGGTGGGCTTGGACAACATCTCTGAGGACTCTTCCAGCTTAACAAAAAGCTAATATCCTAAAGAAAAAAAAAAAAAAAAAGCCACGATGGTCAAGCCAACTGTTTCTGAAAAGTTAAAAAAGGGTGTTGTTTCTTCCACAAGCCCTGGTTTTGAATGCGAAAAGTATGCCACAGTTTAAAATCACCCATATTTGTGCCTTTGATGGTGAAAAAGTGTACCACCAGAAGCCAACAAAGTGTTGCTTCAAAACAAGCTATTTTCAGGAACAACTCTCTGAGTTAAAGTGCTAATTCACAAAATTGGTTTGGCTGGTATAACACTGTCTTCTTTCTGCAATTATTAAGCTCTGAAAGGTTTTTATTCCCCCTCCTAACAACATTTCATTTCAAAACTGTTTGATCCTTAAATAAACCTGTAATTTCTCCTGTGGAGAAGGGAGGGCAGATGGAGGTCTACAGTTTAGCCCAAATGACTTTATACTTCACACAAGATTATTATAAGATGACAGATGTGAACCTTAAGAATTTTAACAATAAAGTCATGCTATCCAAAGAATGTTCCACAGAACACAAGTCTGGGAAATCATCCACAAAATGGTTCCATTATAAAATAAATTGGACAAAACCTGAATTTAACATAACAGAAAAGAAAGTTGTGGTTATTGCTTTTGCCTGTTGGACTTCTCGGAGTTAAACTTGCTGGGGATACATGGAGAATCTCCACAATGGGTAGAAATAACAGCAAGAGTCCCATAGTGATTTGACCATTTATGAACCTAGTATTTCATGGAGCCCATTTTAGAAAAGGCTGCCATGAATATAACAACTGACTAGGACAAGGACATAGCTTTAGACTTGACAGCATCCTTACTCCTGAACGTTAAGTTCTACACTCCAATTAGGAACTTGTACATTTAACTCTATTTTTACTGGCACCATATTTATATACTAACTAGTATACTAAACTCTATTTTTATCCACACCAGATATATCTATTAACTAGTGTGTTTAATTCTATTTTTATCTATACCAGATCTATTTTATAATAGACGTGACAATAGCCAACTAAAATATTTGACAGTCAAAGTGATTTCTACTTCTTGAGATTTTCTTGGAATGTAAAAGAAGCCAAAACCCACTCCGTAAGGACTGGGTTCTCCCTCTGCTACAAACATACCCTGTGATAATAGGCCATGATAAGAGGAACTTTCTCTCCTCTCTCTCTCTTTTTTTTTTTTTTTTCTAACTATTCATAGGCTCAACTAATAATCAATTTTCTGGCCGGGAACGGTGGCTCACGCCCATAATCCCAGCACTATGGGAGGCCGCGGCGGGTGGATCATGAGGTCACGAGATCGAGACCATCCTGGCAAACACAGTGAAACCCCATCTCTACTAAAACTACAAAAAATTAGCTGGGCATGGTGGCAAGTGCCTGCAGTCCCAGCTATTCAGGAGGCTGAGGCAGGAAAATGGCGTGAACCCGGGAGGCAGAGGTTGCAGTGAGCCAAGATTGCACCACTGCACTCCAGCCTGGGCGACATAGTGAGACTGCCTCAAAAAAAAAAAATCAATTTTCTATAATGCAGCAAAACAGTGAGAAGACATCAGACGTAGAGCTACAAGGGAATGAGAACTGATGCTGTCCCTGTCTAACTGAAAGACTCTGCAGCATGGGTCGGTATTTGTCTCAGGGTCTCAGATTTCTCACATGCATGGGAACTAAACAGATTCCATGGTTTCACATCTCATGATTCTGTGATTTTGGCAGTGGCTCATCATTATCTCTGAAGACAATTCCAAGGTGGGGTTACATTAGCAAATGACAAAATAGGAGTTTCCAGCACTCATTCCCTCTCAGAAACATCTAAACAACTAGCCACACACCAAAATACCTCACACACATTAAGCAATTCACGTGAGAGAGTGCAGCAGCTGGGTGGAACATAGAACTAAGAAATGATGCATTGAGGAAGGCAGGAAAGACAGCTTAATATGACCTACACAACCCCCAGCACACCACTGACATAACCTCCAGGTGAGGGAGAGCGAGTACCCTTCACCATGGAGCCCAGCCCCAGAATCCCCTTTCAGGCGAAATCAGTGTCTCAAGGAGACACCTGCACTCCCACGTCCACTGCTGCGTTATTCACAACAGCCAGGACGTGGAATCGACCTAAATGTCCATCAGTTGAAGAGTGAATAAAGAAAACGCGGTGTATAACCACATGGAATGTTATTCAACCTTAACAAAGAAGGAAATCCTGTCATTTACGAGAAGATGGATGAATCTGGAGGAAATTTTGCTTAAGGAAATAAGCCAGGCACAGAAAAACAAACACCGTGTGACCTCACAGATATGTGCAATCTAAAAAAGTCAAACACATAGAAGCAGAGTAAAAATGATGGTTACCAGGACCAAGGGAATGAGGAGATCTTGGTTCTTGGTCAAAGGGTACAAAGATTCAGTGATACAAAATGAATAATTCTAGAGATTTAATACACAGTGTGGTGGCTGTAGTTAATACTGTATTGTACACTTGAAATTTGCTAAGGGAGTAAATCTTAAACATTCTTACCACATACACAGAAAGGTAACTATGTGAGGTGACACCTATGCTAATTAGCTTGATTATGGTAATCATTTCACAATGTAATATACATCAAAATATCCTGTATATCTTAACTATACATAACTTTTGTTAGTCAATTATATCCTGATAAAACTGGAAACTGATTTTTTAATAAAAACAAAATAAAAGATAACATTCAACAGAGTGAAGAAAGAAAGAAAGAAAGAAAGAAAGAAAGAAAGAAAGAAAGA
>NW_012119154.1:10945237-10949307 GCF_000951035.1 Colobus angolensis palliatus | reverse complement strand
AAGGAGGGAGGGAGGGAGGGAGGGAGGAAGGAAGGAAGGACAGAAAGACAAAAAGACAACAGAAAGACAGAAAGAAAGACATTACCAAGATGGTTTGAGCAACGGCAGCAACTTAGGAACAAGTGTTCCCTGTGCCTGAATTCCAGTCTCACAAAGACTGCTGCTCGAACTACCTCTTGCAGGTACGTGTTCTAAGGTCTAGGCTAAAACTCCAGTCTCATGATTCTACAGTCATGACATGTAATGTTTGGCCAGCAACACGCACATCATGGTGCCTCACCAAGTCACATGTTAAAAGTGACAGGAAACTTAAAATCAGCTTGACGCAGCAGAGAGCAGAGGCAAGACAGACACAGTGTGGAAACACATTCAGCACGCACTGCAGCGTTGCTGGTGGCATCCCCTGCTGTCATAATGACCTTCTACAGGAAAAGTACTTAAACATCCACCTCTACTGCCCAGAATATAACGCATTCCAGGAAATACTCTCTTGTTGAAAGCTACCCAGATTTATTTTTAATGGCAGAGGACAAGAGTGGTTTCAATATTAGCTTCTAGGAAAAGGAAGAGATAAAGAGAGAAAAAAGTAAGATTTAGAGATCACCAGGGAAAAAAAAAAAAACAAAGCACTTCTATTACCCTTAAAACTCATCTGAGAGAGGCAAAAAAACGTAAGGAGGACTCAATAGCCCTTTATTAGCCCTCTGTTTAGTGCTCTAAAGACAACTCTATGATTCCTCTACAGACTCCAACATTTGCTGCCTCTGTCATTCCTATTCTTCCTGCCTCTCACTCAGACAAAAGAAGAAAGCCCCCTTTGAAATACATTTATTAGAATGGACTCCAGAGCTTCCTCCTCTGTTCATTTTATATACAAGACATGAATACTATAAAAGCCTCACTCACGTATCTACTACTGCGGGAACTTGGGTCCCACCTACAATAACAGGCCTCCGAATGGTCTGAATGGTGGCTAGAGGGTGGAAGGAAACAAATATGAGAAATAAAATAAAATGTGCAGCTCCAACACTCCACTCAGTCTGAGAAGTCTTTTCCCCTTTTCTGCCAGGTCAAATTCAAATTCTCATAACAGTGCAGGTTCCAGATCAAATTCCTCCTCCAGAAAGTCTTCCTTGATTTTCTCTCAACTCCAATCCCAGACAAAACTAACACCCCTCTCCTCTAATGACTACAAATTCCTCAACTCTATCTCTGAGTGTTTTTGCATATCTATCTCCAATAAAAGTTTTCTGCATTCATTGTCACCAGCCCCATTCTCCCAAAAAGGAAACTCCGTAAGTGTAGAAGCTGTGTTTGGTTTAATTCAACAACTACGAAGATAAAATTTGCCTAAAAAACAAACTAAGGCAAGTATACAAATATCAAACAAGAAAGACTCTATTAAAGACAACAAGACAGGGGTAGAAAAAAGATTCCAGGACAGAAGTCAAGCAAGTCTGGGTCAGGTATGAAACTAGATATGAAGACCTCCAAACATAATACAATATATTGACTGAAAAGAATGGAGATAGCTAACATTAACTGAGCATAAACAATGAGTCAGACAGGGCCTTAAACATTTTTGGTAATAACTCTTAATCCCCAAAGTAATCCTTGAGGTAGGTGCTGTCATGACCTTCATTAGGTGGGTGGATGATGAGGTAAATGAACTGCAGAGAGTCCATGTAACTTGCCCAAGCAAATGGCACTGCCTTCAAACCGCGGCCAAGACAATCCAGTTAATGTGCCTGACCACGCTTCTGCAGAAGACTGCCAACATCCTGCCCAAAGGAACAAGGGCACAGCACTGTTTTCTTTTTTTTTTTTTTTTGAGACAGAGTTTCACTCTTTCGCCCAGACTGGAGTGTAGTGGCGCCATCTCAACTCACTACTACAACCTCCACCTCCCAGGATCAAGCGATTCTTCTGCCTCAGCCTCCGTGGTAGTTGGGATTCCAGGAGCCCACCACCATGCCTGGCTAATTTTTGTATTTTTAGTAGAGATGGGGTTTCACCATGTTGGCCAGGCTGGTCTCGAACCCCTGACTTCATGCTCCGCCCACCTTGGCCTCCCAAAGTGCTGGGATTACAGGCGTGAGCCACTGCGCTCAGCCCAGGACACAGCAGTTTCTACAGTTCAGTCGAAAGAGGGCATTTGCGAAGAGACCAAAGACGTAAAGAGCCCGTACACCTAGGAAAATGGAGCCCGTACACCATGCTCCAGGGACCTGAGGTGCCTTTATGGAAATATGAAAATCCTATGGTTTTAGAGGGAAAGAGTGAAGCCACTCATCTGGCTGCAGCCTTTTCTACTTTACCTGATTTCCTCAAATTGGAACTCACTCTTTGCTGAGAGCAGTGAGGCTGAACCTCTAGTTGTACCGTAATTTTGTGAGAGACAGGACTGTGGTTCTTACCTTGACTATTAGCAGGTGAAATGCTGATGCTACCTTCGTGATAAATCCATGTGCATTCTCCTTCCAGAAAAGGTTAAAGGCTTTTTAGCAAAAAACTGGGTGTGAAAATCAAAACTTGAATGGTGAAAGAGATCATCCTGTGGGCAGTCTTAATGACACTTAATTCTCAGATGACAAATTCTGTAGTAAACAACCTCTTGATTCTGTGCAAAATATTTTTAATTTCATGCCCTGCTAATCACACAGCTGTTAAATTTCCCTTCCCGTCAGCTGTAAAATAAATAAATAAATAGATAGATAATAATTGTAATAATAATTTAAAAAACAGTTGGGCCTCAAACAAAATTTGAGCCCTAATGAATTTTCGCATCTGGAGTGAATAATGTAGTGGATGGTGAAACTGTCTGGATTCAGTTGATGTGAACTTACGTTACATTATTTTAAAGTATCAGAATGGAAGGCTCTGATCATCAAAAGCTACTCACATGCTGGCCACAGAACGTGGTTTCCACTGCATCCTCAGACAAACCTAGAAGCTGACATTGTATTCTAACAGATTTTAGCAACTTATTTTCTTCCCCAGTGACCTTATCTCTTCTCAGCCACAACGGGCAGTATACACACAGGAGTACGGACTAGACATGGCATTGTGAACTTGATGATTCAGAGCCTGAAGAAGAGAAAACAGTGTGTTCATATTGTAAACACGTTGACCTAATCACTACAGGGAAACAAAAAGAGGCTATCTTTAATGCTGCAAATAAAAACAAAAGCTAAGGAGTAAAGGATGGAAGGGGATGTAAAAGTATTAGGAAACAAGAGAAGGAGGACGCCCAAAGGAGTATGGCAGTGAGAGTGAGGCAATGGTGCAGGAGAGAGAGGCTAATGGCCAGGAAAGAACATTCCAGAAAGAAAGTGGCAAAAAGGATATGCAGTAAAGAAGAAGAAAAACACAAAAGGCAGTAAAATAAGCATAGTCAGATGGATCAGGATATCAGCATAGAATCTTCAAAGGAGATATTCTCATATGTCTATGTATCTCTTTTCCCATAACCTCAGCTATAAACAGTTTAAGAAATGCCTAGTGTATTGAACACACTGTCCCTTTATCTGGGATGTTTCTACCCTAATTGCATTTGCGGACATCCTTTTAGTCGTCAAAAGGAATGTTCAAATACCACCTCCTTCAGGAAACCCCTCCTTCACACTCACGCCCACAGAAACCCTCCTTTGGGCCCAGAGCCTACTATCTGTACCTCTCCTTTGTCGCACTGTACATTTCGCTTGGTGCAAGAGCTAGTTATTTACGTGTTTGTGTCCCCTATTGAACAGTGAACTCTGGGAGGAAAAGAAGTACATTTAGCCATATTATCCCTTGGTGGCAGACCTAGGCTTTGCAGAGTAAGCACTTGAAGAATAGATATGTTTTCTTAAGAAAACCTAGAGGGGCCAGGCACAGTGGCTCATGCCCGTAATCCCAACACTTTGGGAAGCCAGAATGGGCAGATCACTTGAGGTCAGGAGTTCGAGACCAGCCTGGCCAACATAGCAAAACTTCATCTCCACTAAAAATACAAAAATGATCCTGGTGTGTTGGTGGGCACCTGTAATACCAGCTACTTGGGAGGCTGAGGCAGGAGAATCGCTTGAACC
>NW_012119154.1:10892817-10944921 GCF_000951035.1 Colobus angolensis palliatus | reverse complement strand
GGGGAGGGGAGGGGAGGAAGGGAAGAAGGAATAAACCTAGAGAATGTGCCCTTTTTAGGCACTTTTGTGATAGAAAACATAATTTTAATGATTTATAAATTTAACCATAACAACACCGTACAACCCCTATAAATGGCAACCGCTACTACTATTTCACTGCTCTTTTCAAGTGTACATGAGAAGTTCAGAATATGAAAGTAATATTCAAAATCTTTATCACAGTTTATTTGAAGAAAAATTATAGTATAAATATAACATTGTTCTTCAACCTAAGCTTACAACTATTGGTATGAGAATCATTTCCAGAAACCTGAAAGAGCTTTCCTGAAATCTCGACATTCCTTCAGTTCCACCTACTCTTCCATAGTTCATTAAAAACAAACAGCACTTCTTTCATGCCTCATCATTAATGATAAAGCAAATGAGTCAACTGTATAGAAACAAAGAAAACATCAACAATAATTTACTATTAGTACCACTGCATTTGCATAGCACTTTATACATCCCCTATCTCATTTGATCTTCTTCATGAGCTTCTGCAGTACAAGGAAATGGAATAATCATGTTAGAGACAAGGAAATTCAAGTCCATAAGATGTCCAAGAACACACAGCTAGTAAGAGGTTATGGCAAGATGTGATTCAGGATTCGAGAACTTTTCATCTAAACTTTTGTACATTTATGCAAAGCTATCTCTCTTATCTAATAAAAGTGTTTACCAGGCTTAAGAGGTGGATGATGGAGGCTCTGAGGTTCACATAAATAAGAACTTGTCGAATTCAGGCCAGATATGGTGGCTCATGACTATAATCCCAGCACTTTGGAAGGCTTCAATGGGAGGATTGCTGGAGCCTAGGAATTCAAGACCAGCCTGAGCAACACAGTGAGACTCCATCTCCACAAAAAGAAAAAATAAAGTTATGTAATTCAGACAAGGTATCATATGGACTTCACGAGAAGAAAGAGAGAGGAGGGTGGGAGAAAGAAGGGAGGAAAGGAAGAAGAAAAGACAAAGAGGAGAGAGAGAAGGAGGCAAGGAAGAAAGGAAAGACTTTGGACTAAGATAGTTAGTTAAATATCCTGGAAAACAGAGGTCTTGAACTATGCTTTAAAGAAGTGCTAATAAACATAAGTCCACAGAATGACAGTTTCAGCATCATCTGGGAGTGTCATACAAATTCTCCCACGCTCTCTCAGGTTTACTAAACCATAACTTCTGAGGGTGGGATTCCTAATTCCGATGCATGCCAGGTTTGAAAAGTGCTCCTTCAGAGTTAAGGTAGGACATGGGCCAACAGCAAGAAGGTAACAGACATGTACCAGAATGGGGGGAAAGTGATACTAACAATAAGAAGCCTAGAATCCAGAAAACTCAAAATATGTCAAGCAAAGAAGGTCTAAAATAATGGGTTGAAAAAGAGGTATCTTGTGAGAAACTGAGTCTAAAAAGCTATCATAAAGTCCTATGTTAAAGTGGAGAAGGCTAGAATGTGGGCAGAGCAGTGCAATATCAGCATGTGGACTCTAGAGTAACCCAGATCGAGTTTTAGGTCTTAAGGGGAGAAAGACATATAAACCTAAAGAACAAGAATATCATCACGCAATTTAGACTAGAGTTACAGGGGGCTGAGAGGCTCTTCAGAGGAGAATCTCATTACAACCTGGAGACAGATGAGTTCAGCAGACAAATAGGGAAAGGAACAAGGGAAAAGCTCAAGTTGTAAAACAACATGATCTATTCAGCACCAGCAAGCCACTCTGGATTCACTGTCCTAGATGAAGAGATTAATAATCCTGACTCCGTTGGGTAGTTGAGGGGATTAAGTAAGGGAATTTGACATGACAATTCTAACAACCTGCCCAGCATGGAATAAGCACTCTTTACAGCCCACTTACTGCCTCTCTTCCTCTTTAGGGCCAATGCAGAGTAAAAGAATAAAAAAGATATTGAGACATCCCTGCAGCTAACAGAGCAGGTGCCGACTTTAACCATGTTTTCTCCTAATATGTTCTCAGAGCAGCCAGCTAGAGTTCTTGTGGTTGGCAACTCTCACCCGTAGGCACATTCTATTTCAAGAGCTGAGACTCCTTTACTTCCTGCTTCTCACTTTTACTTCGTCAGATGGGCTGCGGCTCCTCAAGTTTGTTACCTCGGATGCAGCTTGCTTTCTAACGGACACATAACAATTTCTGTAGGCAAATGTGCTCTAACTTCTTTCAAAAGGGGACTGTTGGCTGTCCTGAGAATGGACCAAGTTTTACTCTGACATGACCTGTGCTCAGCAGAAGCACAACTTGTTGGCAAGTTTACACAAATTAGTCCAGCTGGTTGGCTGGAAGAGGGCTCCTGAAGTGTGTCTTCTAAAGGATGTTAACAGGGGTTTGCTCAAAGCAAAACAACAAACCAGGTCTACAGTCAAAGAAAGCAAGGTGATTGCTGTCCCACAGGACTTCCTCGAAGACCTGGCATGTTAACACGCATTGTCAGCACCTAAGAGAGCACCAGAGGATGCAGCATTTTCCAGACTCGTGTGGCCACTCTTTCTGGAGTGGTACCTCCTTGGACTAGTCTTTGTGGACAATGCATCAAAAAATAATGAGTTAAAGCATGACAAAATCAAGATTTTGCCCAGGGTTGACCTCCAGAGAGATTGTGAAGATGCTTTTGGAACGCTTTCATCTTCCCACTCAGATCCCTTCTCAGGGCTTCCCTCCTTCCACCACAAGCCCTCTCCACCCCCCACTTCTCACTGTACACTATTTTAGAAAGAATCTGCTAAACTCAACAGCATCAGATTGGCACCTCTTCCACTGTTTATTCTGTTTACTTGGAAAGCATCTCCCTTTACTATAATTCTACTCATTCAAGGCCAACCGATGTCACTTCCCCAATGAAGTCTTCTGTGACTCCTGCCCCTCACTGTCGTGGAAAGGATGGTTCTTTTTCTCTTCTCTGAAATTTCTCTGCAAGTTTCTACTTTAAATTATAGTTGTTTGTGTGTCGTCTCGCCTTCACTAGTTGATATACCCCTTCCCTAATCCTTTCACACCTAAACTCAGCCTCACAACGTACAGGAAAATAGAATAGGCAGCTATAATTATAATCACCATGTGGAGACAATATAGCTTCGTGGTTAAGAGAGAAGCTGCTGGAGCCAGACTACCTGAGTTCAAATCCTGGCTTTAGCTATTATATTATTATTATGTAACCTTGGGCAAATTATGTAACATCTCTGGTTCTCCATTTTTCATCTGTGAAATGCTGATAATAACAGTACCTTCCTCAGAGGCTGGTTGAAAGGAGTAAGTGACGTAATGCTCAGAATGCCACCTAAATCTATAAGCATTTAGTAAAAGTCCCAGACAGTTCAGAAGTGGCCATGTCAGAATTTTTCAGATTTATGTCGTTTTTTTCCTTAATATGTTATCTTTCAAAATTGCTCATCCATTCATAATGGATTTATTGAGCTATAAATTAAGCCAGGTGTGACTGCAGCCAACTGAAAAACAAGACAGACAAGGCCCTGAATTTGAATCCTTTCACACTCTAGCAAGGAGAAAAAGAAGGCAGAAGGGGTTGATGTCGAAGTAAAATAAACAGAAAAGATAGCAAACACGCTGTTTTTTTGTTTATTCCCATGTCATACCCTCCAGCCAAATGATTTATTATACTATTCTATTTTGGCCAAAACTATACTCAGAATGCTTTCTGTTTTATTTACAACTATATTTTTAGAGCTCAACATTTGTTTAGAATGCTTGCCTCATCTCACCAATTTCTTCAGAGAATGAACAAGGAGTCACTCTAGAATTTTGTATAAATATCTTGTACACGGATTTTGGATGAAACCTTACCAACCTCCAGCCTAAACCCGGGTGCATCCCCAGTGGCAGACATGTGACTTAAAAAAAGAATATTCCTAACTCGGCATATGCAACTGCTGTTTCTGGGCTCACATAGTCTTTAAATTTGTTACTAGAGGAGCATTTTATTGTGAGAAAGAGTTCGGTGTCATTCATAAAACTATAGACTTAACCACTCTCTCCTTTCTGGATTTCAGCTATTAAAAGAGTTGAATCTAATCTCATAGTTTGATTCCTGAGGAACTTTGGAAACGATGTTTCAGTATCTAGTAAAATAGCCATTCGCCTTCTTTCCTGTCTTTAGGATAGGTTTTCTGTCATATTTTCTTCAGTTTGATTTTTTTATGTTGATACATAAAGGCTTTTTGTTAGTGTCACTAACTCATGTCCCTTAATCATTTTTGTCCTTTTTACAGTGCCTACCTTGGTTTGTAAATTGTAACTTTTTATGTTTCTGCTCCACCATGTCTGGGGACATACATACGCCATGCAAAGACAATCATGGTGGTGGTGGTGGCATGTGTATGGAGAAGAAGGGAGAAACTTGAGGATGGAAAGCAATGGAATGAAAAGTTCAAGTTGTAGGCATCCACCCTCCTCCCCAAAACAGTTGAAACTCTTTGGACTTAAGAAGTAAAATGTATATCCTTGACCAGAAGCAGTTGAAATTCCAGCCAAAGCTTTTAGACTTTCCTTTGCCTGTATTTCTCTAAATAATGGTCTTTGTCAACCCGAAAATCTGGTAAGTTGGAAAGTAAGTTTATTAAAAATAAAATGATGCAAAGATTAAAATCAGAAACAAATGAGGTCTCAATTAGTAGATCTTATCTCAAATTGAAGTAAGGATGATCCTTTTCCACGGAGAGAACTTCCATAGTGGCCAGATTAGCCAAGATCTATTGACACAGTCGCCCACTGAATGCTTGTGGGAAGTAAGCCTCTGACTCTAGATCACCTAAGCCAGTGATACCAACAGGTAGGCAGGTTAAGCAGTAGAACCTTTATTTAAGTGAAACAGTTTATAAAACTCTAAATTTTAACAAACCAATAGCAGAGCTGCTTGATTTGAAGGGCCCAGAGTCCTCACTGCCCACCCCACACTCCATCATTCGAGCTTCATTTCTACCAGAACCCTAGGGCTTCTAGAGCGTAAGTGTAAAAATTCACTGATCTAATCTAATTTCAACCTTAAAAATTCTCCAGAAGAGGCTGAGGCACAGAGATTAAGTGTGATCCATGAACTAGTGAGTAGCAGAGCCAAAAATCCTCCCGAAAGAAACTATGTTGCCTTTCTCCACATGTATAATATTTATGTTCTGAGACTCTGCCCTTTTTGTAGGAAAAAGAAGTCGGGATCATCAATGTGCCGAGAAAAACTCAAAAACGTGTCCAAGTTCAACGAATGGGCATGAGCAAATAAGGACATCTAACATCTTGGGAAACTCAGCTTGGAGAAACACAAAACATCCGCGCTATAAGTTAAAGTTTCATTTGATGATTCTGCAGTGAAAACAGCAAAATTACAGAAAGTTTTTTAGCTACTATCCATAAATGTGTCAGGCACAAAATCAAACCACTCAAAAATAATGTGAAATCCATTCAGTTTTAAGTACAGCAAAACATAGCAGCCTTTGTGTGAGGTGTGGGAGACACGAAACTCAAATGTGCTCCTTGGGTTAGTAACTTAAGCTAGGAATTCATGAAAAAAGTGTGAGGAGCCTACGAGAGAGTGTTGAGCAAAAGACATTGTGAGACACATTGATAGAATAGTCATATGATTAACAAACTGTCACATCAAACTTTTCTACAACGTGGGAACACTTTGACACTTCATATTTTTAAGACTGACATTTTGATTCATTACTGTAAATAGCACTTTGGGTTAAATATTGTGACAAGGAACAGATCATATATATGTACATATATATGCACTCTATATATTACTTGTGTATATTTTTTCTAGCTCTGTACCATTTTATAATATATGAAACCTTTTCCTACATTGACAGTTTGAGCCAGTATGTAAACAGGCTATTTCACTCCTAAAGTACCCATTTCTAGGACAAGTAGGCAGATGGACTTTCCTCATTTCTCAGAAAGTCTATAAAGCAGAGGGATTTCAAGAGTAATGGAATGACTTCTAAAGAGATTCTGAAAACTCCTGGTAAGTGATTTTACCAGGGCATTTTACCTTACTCCACCTGAGTTCACAAAATCATTATGACGATCATACATAAACTGTCTCTTCGAGCCGGGCCCAGTGGCTCATGCCTGTAATCCCAGTACTTTGGCAGGCCGAGGTGGGTAAATCACAAGGTCAGGAGTTTGAGACCAGCATGGCCAGTATGGCGAAACCCTGTCTCTACTAAAAATACAAAAATTAGCTGGGCATGGTGGCAGGCACCTGTAGTCCTAGCTACTCAGGAGGCTGAGGCAGGAGAATTGCTTGAACCCAGGATGCAGAGGTTGCAGTGAGCCGAGATCACGCCACTGAACTCTAGCCTAGTGACAGACTCTTCTCAAAAAAAAGAAATAATAAAAAAAAAATAAATAAATATATACATATATATATGTCTCTTCTGTCTTCAGAGTGTTCCCAATCTACTAGAAGAAACAGACATATACATCTGAAATTCCAAAGCAAAGCAGACAGGTTTGAATTGAGGAAGGAACAAAGCGATGCTTTTAATTTCCTTTTTGTTCTCTCTCTCTCTCTCTCTCTCTGTATGTGTGTGTGTGTGTGTGTGTGTGTGTGTGTGTGTGTTCATTGATTAATGTTCCCAGGGATGTTGTTCACTATAAACTGATTCAATTGAATTAAGCAAAGTGTGGGTATCAATGGGGGATGAAGAAATTTAGAAAGTTTACAAGAGTGCCTAGATTCCTAAGACAAAGTTTCTTCTGAAAGAAGCTATAAAGATAGTGTTTGGTTTCCAGCTAAATTCAAATAATATAATTTTCTCAAGTTTCGCTTTGCCTAAAACTGTAAAAGAAAAGATAAAATATCCATTCCTCCCCACTAAAAACCCAAGTTTCAATATCAACTTTTCTTTGGTAATTCCAAAGTTATTATATACATTGAAAATACAGAAAACTTTATTTTAAAAATCATAACGCCACCACACAGAGACACACATACAAAGTACAGAACTAGGCCCACATGTATCTTTGTCTTATGTATTCAACTTTCCCTCTGGACATTATGCCATTATTATTCAAATGATCCCCCTCCTTAAAAGCCTGGAAAGGTACAAAAAAGAGGCATGAAACCTGTATTTAACAAGATGTTACATTCACTACAGATCAGCTTTGCCTCCGTACTGAAATTTAAATGAGGCAATGGTGTTCTTCCTGACAATATACATTAAAAAAAGAAGACTGCTCAACATTTGTGTGTGTGTGTGTGTGTGTGTGTGTTTTCAGAAAAAATGTAGAATGTTACCAACAAACCTCATCTAAATCCTATAAAAGTGAGGAAAGTATAATGAATATCATCTAACGAATACGGCAAATATTGAGAAAAACCTATAGAACATCAATATCAGACAAAATCTGGGTTTTAGTTGTAGCATTTAAAAATTCCTGCATCCTGCTTTTGAAACCAAAAAAAAAAAGTGGTCTAGTTTTGTTCTCAGCTTAATTAGTCAATTCATTTAGGGCAGAGTGCCTTTTTCTTTGTATTATATATGTGCCTAAATTTGTTAAAAGTTAAAGGAGTCTTACAAACTAGTTCAAGGCTTATTTCAAATTAAGGAAATTAAAGAAGACAGAAATGCAGTATTTTCCTTTTGGCTTACTGAAAATAAATCAGCTAAAGTGTTGCCCAAAGCATAACACCATTTAAACCTGAGGCCCTGCAATTCTCTTCTCAAACTCTTAAGGAGGTAGGTTACAACATAAAAAGACTGAAGACTCCTCAAAAGAAGGCTGAACCACTGCCAATGAAGTAAGACCTCTTTGGTATGTAGTGGGGAAAAGCAGAAGTAACATTACAATATTTGGAGACAGAAGATCTACTTGCAAATCAAATCTCCATCAGTTGTTCCTAGAGATAAATTTGAGCAGTCAATTGAATTTTGTTTCTTCATTGTAAAATGAGGATAATAATAGACAGTGTATTGGGTTTATGAAAAATAATCACACATACGAATTCTTAACAAAACCTAATTTGGTGAGAACATTGTTCCACAAAATCATTATTTGCCAGTTTTCACCAGCAATTAGTAAACAGTTTTTAGAGGTCATCTGAACCCAACTAAGTTCAACTCAACAAAAACTTACTGGATGCTCATCCTGTGTTTAGATCTCTTCCATGTGCCTGATTAAAAGACAGGGCAAGAATAAAAAGTGGAAGGGAGAAAGGCCCATTTAAGTCACAATTTCTGCTCCTGAGGACCCTGTAATCTTGTGGCGGAGACCACATTTCACATATAAACTACTGGAAAAATACTTGGCATTATAAAGTACTCCAAAAAAAGCATGGTACTGACAATGAATGGCTCTTGTGGAAGTTTTAGGTGAGGTCTTATGTGACGTGAGAAAAGGGTTCAGAGCAGTAAGAACGTGGCATTATGATTATCCCCCCGACCCCCCCCCCTTTAAGCACTCACTTCTCAAGGAACCCATCTGCGGAATGTGATAGAAACATTGTCCCCCAGAAGAGTTTCTGTGGATGGACATGCCCAGTGGCACCTTGGCCAGTTACTCTGGGCTTCTTCCTCCTCCTTCACTTTCCCATCCCTGCCTCTACACCGAGATACTCTCCGCGTCTTCACCTTCTCTGCCCACTCCCAGGCGTGGCAGTGTCACCAGCCCATCCCACTGCAGCTTTCAGGGCTGAAGAGCGTGCTCAGGCAGGGCTCGGTGCCGCACAGCTGGAACATCACCAAGCAGGGAAAGCAGACCTGAGCTCCTCTCCCAGCCTTCTCTCTACGCACTCTGTGGCCTTGAGCAAGTCACCTGCACACAATGCGCCTCACTATCCTCACACATCAAATGAGAGTACGGGATACTCGCAAGCCCTTCTTGCTCCTCAGCATTCCATGTCTGTGCCTGATCTACAGTTGCCAACCATTTCCAAGTGGCAACTGGGGGCTCACCAGTCACACAGCTCCCGAAGAGGCACTGACGTGACCACATCAACAGCTTCTATTGTGGGGAAGGTCAGCGACTCCTTCAGAAAATAGCTGATCTAAACAGAGTCCAAGGAGTGTCATGGCAACACCGCTCGCAAGCTGCCAAAGGTGGGGAGGAAAAGCAGCCAGTGTGTGCGCAGCTGCCACATTTCAGAACAGCACTCAAACCTCGTTAATATCATCTTGCTTAATACCAAGTCCCATAGATCATAAGCTATTTTTATTATGTATTTAACAGATTTGTGTATTGTCTTCCCTGCCAGCATTTTCACAGTCCAGTACAGAAGACTCTGCCATCACAGAGCCTTAAGACCTGAGGCCACCCAAGGTTAACTCAGGAGAAGGAGGAAGGGGAAGAAGCAAAAGTAATAGAAGAAAAATGACAAAGGGGGAGAAAATAATACACATTGAGGTCAAGGCTAGCTAGGGAAGAGGCAGGAGTAAAATGTAGTGAGTGCAAGTAAAAGCCAATGCTACAGACACTCAAGAATGAGGCACCCAGGTTGCAGCTCTCCAAAGACTCAGATGTATGTGTAGAAAGGAGAGTGGAAGAGCTCAGTCTTCTGGTACACTTGGGTGACCACAGGTCGCCCAATGCCAATTTTGATCACAGCTTCTGCTTATTTTCACAGTCTCTACAATCCATGTATCTTAGAAGAGTCATGCATGGTACTCTGTAGAGCCCTACACCCGTGTTCTAGGATCTATCCACCACATCTATCCACTACTGGGTGCCTTTCAGAGCTTACAGGAAAGGGCTTCTGCTAAATGTCCTATTTAGAAACAATTTGTCTCTCTCATGGAGGAATGGGAATTCTAGCTTTTGATGACTGACCAAGCTAAACTATGTGAAAACACCTGTCAAAAGGCCTGTCACCTAACAGACATGCATTGAATGTCTACTTCTTTCCATCTGTTTGATACAGCAGCAGCAGCACCTGTATCACCTTTATTCTTAGTGGTCTTCATAGAAACAAGGACTCCAGACAGAGCCTATAGTGTCCTAACAAGAGACTCAAGCGCCAACCATCTCTCCAGTGCTTGGTGAGATGTGGGCACGATTTGCAGAACTGCCACTCACTGTGCAGGCAAATTTAAGTAAGTCATTTCTTCCTGGGGTGGGGGAGCTGGACTAGATAGGTTTCAACTTCCTTTCCAGTTTGGAAATCCTTTAAGCCTATAAGTCTCATCTCCATCTCAGAAACAAGCAATAGGCAGAGAGAAAAACTACTGGAGAACATAGTCACATGCTTCTCTACTGAGCACTACGTCTGGGGCCCTATGCCAGGAGCTACAGGGAACTCAGAGAAGCAGTAAGTAATCTTTAAATTCAAAGCCCTTAAGATATATATTAGAGATGAGATGGGGGTGGAAACATGGAAAGACGGCAATACAAAATAAAGTTTAATTATAAAACAAAGTCCATTGCTAAGACTGAATTCCAGAGCCAAGGAGCGGACAGGGATGACTTGTGTGGGAGAAGGGGCACATGCTGCTTCCTCAGGCAGGAAAGCAAGACCCACACAGGCAAAATGGCAGGGGGTGTGTCTTATAAGAGCTGGCCCTGTGGTGGAAGGGTGATCAATATCTGGGATAGTTAAATCTCTTACTTGTTTTATGTCTTAGATTCGCTAACATCCTATGGTTCATACATTAAAAACTAGAACAATAATGTCCACCTCACCTATCTTCATCATAATGCTCTGTGGATAGTAAGAAGAATATAAAATAGGTTCAGGAAACCTGGGTCCCAGGCCTTCCTCCACTGCTGCTATTCTAGTACCAGGATTGTGCTAAGTGGATAACCTGGCTGTGTGACAAAAGACTTTGTAGAATTTCAGCTAGAGTTCTTGAGGCTTCTTGAGAACTATCTTGTTCAAAGCTCACATTTTGCAGATAGAGCCTAGGGTTCACCAAAAAGGAAATGATTTCTCTCAACTACACATGTCTGTGATTGATGCCCAGTTCTTCAGACATGCCTGATATTTACCTGCTTCTGAGTTGTGCTGCAAGCTGGTTTTTGCCTACCAGAGACTTACTCTTCAAATCCTTGTAATATCTTATCAAAGTCCAATTAATAATCTTTCAAAGCCAACTCTTGTCCCTAGTTCTACAAGAAACCTCCAGTAGGGAAGAGTTTTCCAAATTCTGTCTCTCTCAAAGTATAATTACTGAGCTCACACATCACACCAAGTCTTGACTGGCCCTGAATCAAACTCACCTCCGCAGACCTGTCAGCTCCCTCCTTCAATTTCTTAGCAGCCTACCTTGCTGAAAGGTGTTCAGTAAATGATTACTAAGTCACGTTGGTCTGAGAGCCACAGTTCATGGACACTCAGCCAAGCATCTTCTAAAACATGCCACGTTGCCTGCTTCTGACAAGCCTAGAAGTGTGCAATCCCCAGAGCAAGCAAAATGGTTTCAGCCACCTCCAAATCCATCAAGCTTTATACTAGACCAGCTGAACATGCAGCAAAGGAGAAGAGGCATAAAAGAAAGGAGAGGAAGAGCAAAGGGCATGGACAGCAAATTGGATGAACAGCCATGCTTGTGAGCTCAGGAGCACTGGTATTATCACTCCAGTTTTACAAGTAAGAAATCTGCAGTGCAGCAATTCAACAGCTGGCCGAGGGCCTCATACAGAGTCCCTGACGGAGCTCACAGGTCTCAGTGCTGCCACCTTTTAGGCTACTGCTTTTACCACTGTGGTAAAAATGTTGTATAGACAGTCTCAATACCTGCCATCAGTGGGGCAGGCCCATTCGATCTACTACAGAGGACAGGAGGCATCTGGAAAGAAAGAGCCACAGAAGCTACTTACAGCAAAGGTTTACACCGAGTTTATACTCAGCCAGCAATGTCTGAGTGAAAGCATGGCAGAAAGATTGATGAGACAGCGCTGTGTGACTCCAGAGGCAATCCAAGGTACATATCAAATGGGAATTTTAAAAAATCCCTTTAAACACACAAGGACTCAGATGCCAGCACATGTCGCGATGGCCCCAGCCAGACAGCAAAGGCATATTGGCACCACTGCAATTTGTCCATTCACCAATATGCTTCCAAAAAGCACCCATATGCTTTCATTTAGCATCCATATGCTTTTTTAGCAAGGAAACTAAAATATTTCATTAGTTTTGAGTAATTAATAATTACTTATTTCACAATAGTCACCCTCATTAAAAAGCAAAAATAACTGATTAAGCTGCAGGATCCTGGCTTTCAACTCAGGCTTTTTAATTTTTTTTAAAAAAAATTCTTCCCCTCTAGGAATTGAGTAATAGGGTAAAGCAGCCAGTGTGGAAATATTCCCACTACAGGGAATGAACAGTTATCACCCACAACCCAACATTCCTCCTGACTGAGACATCGTGGTTTAATGAAAAGAACATGGACTTTAGATCAGAAAGACTTAGAATCCAATCCCAGTTTGACCCCTTCTGAATAGTAACTTCTAAGGAAATGAAGGGTGTTAAAAAGATAAAGCCTGCTGGATCCCTTCAACCTAGTCTTCCATTATTCCCAAGGAGTGACTTCACAGCATGCTCGCCCCCCGGAGCCCGCTATCTCAAGGCATGGTACAACATGCCCCAAGAATGCTGGCAGCGTGCCAGTCATTGTCAGCAAGCCACGGCAATAGCCTTGAAATGGGGTGAGGGCCTAAATGAATGTTTCTCAAACACTAATGAGCATATGAACTACCTGGGGATCTTGTTAAAATAGAGATTCTGATTCAGAAGTTCTGGAGTGTGATCTGAGATTTGCATTTCTAACAAGCTCCCAGGTAATGCTGATGCTTCTGGTCCTCAGACCAAACTTTGAGAAGCAAGAGCCTTACAAGTGTCAAGATGAAGTTAGGAAATAGAATCTTGAAAAGCAGAACATCTGGGCCTGTCTCAGTGGGCTGTGATAAGGATTATTAATCAGATGGGTGATAATATTTCTGTATATTGAAGAGCACACTGGTATAGTATTGTTAAAAGGGTATGGTTTCAGCCAGGCACAGTGGCTTACGCCTGTAATTCCAGCACTTTGGGAGGCTGAGGCAGGTGGATTACCTGAGGTCAGGAGTTCGAGAGACCAGCCTGGCTAACATGGTGAAACCTCATCTCTACTAAAAATACAAAAAATTAGCCGGGTGTGGTGGCACATGCCTGTAATCTCAGCTACTAGCTAAGGCAGGAGAATCGCTTGAACCCAGGAGGTGGAGGTTGCAGTGAGCCAAGATCACGCCGTTGCACTCCAGTCTAAGCAATAAGAGCAAAACTCCATCTCAAAAAAAAAAAAAGTGTATGGTTTCTACTACAGACAACACACCTGAGACCCAAGTATATCAAGTAACTTATCCAAGGCCACACAACTAATCATGCTGACTTCCAAATACAGGTTTATCTGCCTGTCAAGCCTATCAGTGTGAGGATATGCCAATGGAAAGGTAGGAAATAAAAGTAGATACTACTGTAGATTGCTGATACAAAGCCTCGTTCTTGTTTTGCCATTATTCTCAGGAAGCCATCAACCTGCTGTGTGAATTTTACTAAGTCTTGCCCGTTCTAGCCGCCTCCATTTCTGCATCTGCAAGGCGAAGGTACTGCCATGGACAAACTCCGAGGCCTCTTCCATCTCTGACACTGCCTTTCACTCTTCTGGCCCCCACACGCACTCACAGTGGGTCATCAGGCGCTAAGTTTTAGCTTCACACATGTGGCAGTTATTACAATTTGGCAGCATCCAAATTCTAGCTGCTCACATCTGCATTTGTGCTGATCTGTGCATGGTCAGAAGTTATCTCTGTTAAAAGTCTCATGCTCAATATAACGGGGGGCGGGTCAGGGGGAGGGAAACAAAACAAATGCCCCAAAGCACTGACATTTCAATTGAGTTGAAAACTCAATATGATCAGGGCACTATGACCCTAACTACTCTCCGTCTCCTCATCTCACTTACCAAATAAAGATATTGAGAGCACTAACCTGACAGAAGTTTGAAGAACAAGAAAAAAACTGAGTTATGCATAATGTGTTTCATATGATTATCTAACTTTTTTTATTCTTTCTTAAGGAGCCAGACAAACATGTAATCAATTATAATATAAAGTGATTCACAATGTATGATCTTGTCCCTTCCTAAAATCCCATAGTACACATTCTCTGTATTCTTCTGGGGCCCATCTACCATTTTCTACCAGAAATGTCCATGGTCTATGAACTTGTGTCATTGTCTCTATTTGCCTTCAATGTTATCTCTGGAGGTATTCACATATTTTGGAGTAAATCTGGATTTAAATCAAGACTTTATATTTATTAGCTGTAAAACTTTGGGCAAATTACTCAACCTCTCTGAGCACCTACAAATGGGAAAAACAATTTTCTATTTTATAGGATTATATACAATAATGTATTGAGACGTCTAGCATTTAGCACACTCTGGATTAAAATTGAATTTGAATGCATGAATGAATGAATGAAGTAGAACAAGAGTTTCGATATTAAAATATCACTCAATAGTTTTGAGACATATACACGCCAAGAGTCATGCTACAAAATAAGCCTAACACTCACAGTACAGCAACAGGTGATCTATGGGGAAAATCCAACAGCAAAAGGAAATGCATGTCACTCAAATGTCATCTCATACTTCCCACATAAAATAAAAACTTTTGTTTAACTCATGGATGGCCTTCCGAGTATCTACAAACCTCCTAAACCTGTTGATAGCATTTTCTGAAGTTCTGCATTTTCCAACTGTTTCATAAATTCATCTGAGTTTCTGAAAATTCCATAATCCTCACGTCTGCCCCAGACACAGACTCATGTGTGTACAAGTGCGCACACACATACACACAAGTACATTAAGAACTACTGCTTTAGGCCAGGTGTGGCGGCTCACACCTGTAATCCCAACACTTTGGTAGGCTGAGGCGGGTGGACTCATGAGGTCAGGAGTTCGAAACCAGTCTGACCAATATGGTGAAACCCCCGTCTCTACTAAAAAATTTTCAAAAATTAGCCAGGGCTGGTTGTGTGCAACTGTAGTCCCAGCTACTTGGGAGGCTGAGACAGGAGAATTGCTTGAACCTGGGAGGTGGAGGCTGCAGTGAACCAAGATCTTGCCACTGAACTCCAGCCTGAGTGACAGAGCAAGACTCTGTCTCAAAAAAAAAAAAAAAAAAAAAAAGAATTACTACTTTAGGCAAGCCCCTGGACAGAAAGGGACTATCAAAGAAAAGAGAAAAAGTAGATTTAATAAAACAAGGCTGAAAGCTGCAAACATACTGCTTAGAAAGTATGGGTAGTGGAAATTATAATGATATAATGATGACCATCTCAAACCAGAAAACGGGGCTGTGAATTCAAGACCTGGCTTGGCTACAAATTCACTACTGGTCCTTGGGCAAATCTGAGACTCATGAAAATCAGAGTTGGGGTTCCTTTGACATCATCTATGTCCTCCTCCCATCTCACAGATGGAGAAAGTGCAGCTCAGAGGAAAGTTAGGCACTCACTAAAACTCATATCAAATTAATTAGAGCCAGGATTTGAACCTCAGACTCAGTCAACCGATTTCTACTCTCCAAACCTCTGTACTGTGAGGTTCACGGTAAGTACTTAGGTCCAAGGTTCTCTAAGTAATCTTCTATCAGATGGGTAACAATTACTACACTCTTCTCCAGACCTGGAAGTCCCCAAGTACACATGAGTTTCATTTTGGCAATGATTATACTAGCTGTTTCTCAGTCCCAGCCCATTCCCACAAGAATAAGGCAGAAGGGTCTGAAATAAGAGAGAAGGGTCTGAAAGAGTGAGAGACCCTGCTATTAATGCTGTGTAGTGCAGCAATTGGGAATTGCAGGCCTTCAACTAGACTTCATTGTGTTGGCTATTATTCTTCTGTCCTCTTGCTTATTAAATCCCTCATCTGTCTTCTCTTTTTTAACGTTCCCCAACAATGTTCAGGAAACAGCCAGCTAGGAGCTCATTCTCAGATTCCTTTAATTCACTGGTTCAGAAAAGGGCAGGAGGAGGGTGGAGGAGAGTGATGATGTCAGCAGCAAACAACCTCTTACAGGAAGAACTGCAAGGGAATCCACAGTCTTTTAATAAACACGGAGAGCAGAAGCTAGCCGGAACCCTCTGTGCCACGTCTTCATGAAATTAATGAAGACACCTGGAGTCCATTTATGTTTTAAGGACATCTCACATCCCCATGGTGAAAATGAAATTGGTTTTGCCTGAAAGATAATGACCTTTTAAGAACTAGGAAGCGAAAGGAGAGTTTATAGAAAAAGATTTCTCTACTTAAAGATACAAGTATGGAGTCAGAAGAATTCTAGTCCGAGATCAGTCAACAACGCTTTAGACAAGTCAGATTCCCTCCCAGACACTAAAATCTCCATCTGTGAAATGAAAGAATTTGTTTAAATTATTTTGTAAAGTCCCCTCTGGCTGTGACATTCTGTTCTCCTTTACAGATCCAGTGATTTGCTCTGGAAAAAGCAAATAATGGAAGAAGCATCCACCTCTTCCTAACAGTCTTAATAGGGGGGAAGTTTACCGGATCCTCTCATAAGACCCCGATCAGGGAACAATGTCACAGAGTAAAGAAACGTGGGGGAAGACGGCTTTTCTTCCCTAACAAGGAATGGCAAGTTGCTGGGGTAAGGGACTACCGGTACTGGTGTATAAATGCCCATTCTTACAGTATACATAATACAAGTCATTAACTGCATTTCTGGTATGTAAAGGAAGCAAAGGCTAAACAGAAGAATAACTGTTTTCCCACAGTGGCTGTGCAGTAGAGGCATAGGACTGTCCTGTGATTTTGGAAACACGGCAGCAGGAAAGAGAAGGGACTGGCTAAGAAATAAAAACATGTAAGAGAACATTTAACCAGAAGTAATGCCATGATCAACTGGTCCAACTTTGTCATTAGATGATGAAACAGACCTCACAGAGGGAAGGTGACTTGCCCAGGTGACACAGCCAGGTGACATTACAGCTGGGATTAGAAAAGGATTCTCATGGCTTCTGGTGAACATAACATACAACACATAGCTTTGCTCCCAAAAACAATGTGATTCGATTCCGGTTATTACAAAATAATTTCACTTATAACTATTGCCTCTACCTCCACTTCAAAAAATGGTATTTAAAGCAGACTAGGACTGTTTCCACCAACTTATACTAAACAGTTCACTCTGGCAATACAGACAAGTGCATGAGATTTAATTGGGGATTATTCATCCTTGCTAATGAATCACCCTGTGGAAAACAGGGATAATCAACCGTCTACAAGAGGCCAGAAGCCTGTTCTCGTTCAAGCACAGAACTTGCCTATTAAAGAACATGAGGTATCAGCTCTAAATAGTAAACAGGGTATACTGTTTCAGATTCCATGGAGTGCAGCTTTAAATAGATTTGGTTTGGAAATGGGACAGAGAACACACGCAGTCAGTGGATCAACGTTGAGAGCAGGGAAAAACAATGATTACACTCATTAAGTGGGTACCTGTTGACACATTTACTGTCAAGTCTAATTATTTATTGAAACTGTTATTCTTTCTTCATTACTGCCACTCATACCAATTATTACCAGGAGATTATTGTAAATTTCTACAGCATGCTCCCAGAATATTTACTTCTCCTTTAGGCCAAACCTCCCAAAGGTTACTTGAGAGGTTTCTATTATTCCCTCTCCACCATTCCCCACCTCCGAAACATAACAAAAAGAGAAAGAGAGAAAATTCCTCTTTCTTGAGAGTAATTTTTATAACCTTTCAGGGCTTGATTAAAACTCCCCTTGATAGTTTCAAGATGGGTTTCTGTCGGGACAGGGGGTACAGTTAACTACTTTTCAAAGCTTATTCTATTAATATTTAACAATTGGCATTGGAGGGAAGGTTAGTGTGATAACTGCAGTTTCTAAATGAACAAGTTAGATCTCTGCCTCACAGAGCTGTCAAAAACTATGACAATAGGTATCTACAGTACATTCTTTTCTGATATATTTATCCATAAAAATAAAACATTAGACATAAGCTTTTGCAGGGTTTTGTGGACAAGAAATAAAAGGTGGACAGTAGCCATTCTTACATTTTTCACTACTACCTTTTTTAAAACAACGTTCTCTGTTTCTGTGTTAGTTTGCTGAGAATGATGGCTTCCAAACACCGCATGTTCTCACTCATAAGTGGGAGCTGAACGAGAACATGGACACAGGGAGGGTAATATCACACTTTGGGGCCTGTGGAGGGGTAGGAGGGGAGGAAAAGCATTAGGACGAATACCTAATGCATGCAGGGCTTAAAACCTGGATGACGGGTTGATAGGTGCAGCAAACCACCACGGCACATGTATACCTGTGTAACAATCCTGCACATTCTGCACATGTATCCTATAACTTAAAGTAAAATAATATAAAATAAATAAAAAGAAAACTTCTTGGGTAAACTAGCGTATATTCCACCTGAAACATGAATAAATAATAAAAAAATAAAAACAATGTTCTTTTTTGTAGGAATGAGAAGAAAATCTAAATAACTTAAGTGGCTGTTATGTCTGATTTAATGATAGAAATTTCATAGTCCATACATAACCTAACTTGTTTGCACATGTATTCTTATTAGCTTTGAAAATCATGTAAACCTAACACCTTAATTTCCTCTCAATTCTAAATTTTCTAAGTCCTACAAATTTGGGGCAATACCAACCAACTTGATTTTTCTCAAAGGTCTATGCGACCAGAGTCACAGTTGCAGTTCAAGGTCATAGATATCATATAGCAAAGGAAGTAACAAAATATTCAGCAGAACACAGGTGTATAGTACTTCAAGTAATGATATCAAATCTTTTACAAAGTTACCATTCTACATACGGTCTACTTCACCTCTTTTTGGCTAAGTTCTGAAACATTACATAAAACACCGTAGAGCTCTTTAAGAGGTACAGATTCAGCAGGTTAACTACAGGAGAAAAATGGCATCTGGTAGATTTTACAACTATGATGCTTCCTTTACAATTTTTTTTCCATTGGCCTCCATTTTCTTGGCAAACTCCAGACAAATGTATTCTTCTGCCAAGGATTGGTGTCCTTCCCAACGGTCCCCCAGGAGAGTGGCATTCAGATACAATGGATCCAAGGTTTCAAAAGACTAACTCAATTTTCTGTGTTCTTAGGATTTTTCTGTTGTGGCTTTAGATTCTAGCTTTTTGAAATGATTTTGTTTGGCACCTAAGAGACAGTGACTGACCCAGCCAGAAATATTTGGCCCCTTGAGAGCCAGGTAACACTGGCAGCGTAGTGTAGTGAAAAATGCACTCAATCAAGGGTTAGGAAACCAGGTAAAAAGTGCTCCTGCCACATACTAGTTGAGGATACAATAAAATAATGGGTAAGAACATTCTACTCCATTGCATTTTATGGACACTTAAGTACATACACATTAAATCTGAATCATCTGTGTGGCCCAGATTTTTGTTTTTAGTATTAAACCTTAAGGGTTATGAATTAAAAGGGAAAAAATAAATAAATTTAAAAGACAAAAATAAAAAGAGAGGTCAGCTCACTGTCTTGGCCATTTTTCGGTTCTTTTCCTCATAAAGTACCTTTGTATTTCTTCTATTCTTTGTATTTCTTCTAAAATCAGCATTACTGGGTCAGATGCCTATTAGTATTTCACAAACATGAAGACATGCCTCCTCCGTTACCTTAGATAGCTGGCTCCTGGAATGGACAATGGACACAAGGTTCAGCCAACTGCAATGCAAGTATCTGCAAATGAAATAAGTAAAAATTACTTCCAGACACCAAGCCTATATGTATTCATTAACAGTCATAACCTCTTATATCTACATAATGGTTTCTTGTTTTACAAAACATTTTCACATCCATTTCACCCCACGGGAACCCGAGGAAGAAGCAGGAAGGGATGGTTCTACTCACTTCATAGGTAAGGAAACAGAAGCTCGAAGAGGGACAGAAAGGCTGAGAAGGGAACTAACACCGTCCTCATGATTACAGAAACCATATAAAATGAACATTATTGTCCACATTTTATAGAAGTAGAAACTGAAGTTCACAAAAAGAAAGTAATTCGCCCAAGATTATACAGTTTAGTATCTGGCAAGGCATGAATTTGGAGCCAAAGGCTGTGCCTGCTGGTCCAGTAATCCTTCCTTTCTACTTCAGTTTTTCCTAGGTTATTAGGCTGGGGAAAGACAAGGACAAACAATAACTCATTGTCTTAATTCACAAGGCTTGGTGGAGAGAGAAAATAAAATAAAACCAGCTATTTGATTGAAATGAGGAAATGGGAAAAGTACATAGGATTTCGAGCCAGTCAGATTTCCTTTTACCAGTGCCCTTAGGCAAGTTATTTAAACTCTATGAGTGTCAATTTCTTCATATGTACATGTAGATTATGATATATACTCCATAGCCAAAGCTGCCCTTAGTTAAACTTTTTAAATCAGATTTCTCTCCATTATTCCATACATATGGTTATAAAGAACAGCAATAATATTTCTTCCCATAAATTCACATTTATATGATCAAAAGATAACATTACAAGCACGTGAGGCAAGACAATATCTCTGGCTGGAATATTTCTTTGACTTATGTCTCCTAATTTTAAAATACTGCAATATTAATCTATGTCACTCTCACATGACCTCATCTAATAAGAGACAGCCCAAAAACTTTTAAGATTTTAACATCAAATGTTTCCTTGACCCTTCAAAAGCAAAACAGATACTGCTTTAGTTGAAAGACCTGCTGACGAATCACACATCATTTTCAACTTTGTGCCTATAATCATGCCCTAGGTTCAGAGAGTTGGAGTTTCCAGTAGACTCTAAGAACAAAGCAAATTTGTTTTAATAGAATGGATAGATTTATTGAGAAATATAAGACTTCTAGGAAGTTTTGATAAAATGTCCCGTTTACATAAAAGACTCAAATCAGGTTGAGAAAAGAACATGGATCCTGCAATTATATCCCTGAACTTAAAATAAAAGCTTCAAAAAAAAAAGCATGATTGATCAGATGCCCTGCAAGAAACTTGTCATCTGCCACCAACACCAACTGAAAACATGATTCATCTTTTAACATCATGCTTTATTTTATAGCTTGAAAAATCACAATGACCATTATGTCTTAAACTATCCCCTTTATAACTCCAGTGAGACCTTATTACCCAAATTTTACAAATACAGAAACCAAACTTCAAAGATCACATGGTTAACATGGAGCAGATAAAAATATAACACTGTACCTTGATACCAAAATCAGTAAGCACCCTTCTACTACATGGTGTAGCCTCCCAATTGGTAGTGTGCTATTTGAAGAGGGTAACTAAATAACTTCAGGAAAGGGAAACTGAGTGCATAGCACAGAAAATTTCATTGTCAAAGCACGAAAGCACGCTTAGTTCTAAGTTCTGCTTTACTAGCAAGTGTAAGGTGAAAGAGTAGACTTCACATCTGTGGTCTAACCAGAAGGTAACACATTACTAAGCTAAGGCAAAAGGAGTGTTCGATGCAGTGTTACCATAAACACTTTCTCAGATCTCACCAGGAAAGTTTCAAGATGCAACATCCCTGGGCAAAGTGTTGAAGCACAGTCATATATGCAAGTCTGTACCAGTGAGGTTTTGTGAAGAGTCTGATACAGTTTGACTGTGTCCACACCAAAAATGGCATCTTGAATTGTAGTCCCCATGAGTCAAGGGTCATACCAGGTGGAAGTAATCTGATGATGGGGGCAATTTTCCCCATGCTGTTCTCATGATAGTGAGTGAGTCTCATGAGATCTGATAGATTTATAAGCATCTGGCATTTCTCCTGCTTGCACTCACTCTTTCTTGCCACCCTGGGAAGAAGGTGCCTGTTCCTCCTTTACCTTTCGCCATGATTATAAGTTTCCTGAGGCCTCCCCAGCAATGTGGAACTGTGAGTCAATTAAACCTCTTTCTTTATAAATTATGTGGTCTCTGGCAGTTCTTTATAGCAGCGTGAGAATGGACTAATACAAATCCTTCACCAGTAAGTCTCATTTTAAGCAACAGGAAAGCTGAAGTCTTTCTAGCTAAGAAGTTCACCAGCCCTCTTCACGTGGATTGAGTGGCATGTGTCCTGAGTAGCTCCTGAGTATTTCATAATGCAAGGGAGTTTTCCATAATTCCATACAGACATCTGGGACAACTGACAAATCCCACTCTAGCCTTTCGGTAATGAAGCCAGTTATCCTTGGCTGCCTCTGTGTATTTTATAACTAACTGCTGACCCAGAACCTGACATGTCTGCATCCTTTGTCAAACCATTCGTCCTCTCTCCTCTTAAAACTATGCTCACCCTCAGAAGCAATTTTTCAGAAGTAACTGTATGTTGGAGAAAAACAGGATGGAGTAAATGAAGGTAAGATAATAAAGAGAGAGAAGCAAGAAAAACGACAGGGGTTAAGGAAAAAGCAGAAGAAAATGGAATGACATGGGAAATGAAAAGTGCAGAGATCGGTTGCAATGGGTTTTTCACAAACCATAGTGTCCTTTGAATTTACCACCACACCCCACAACAACATGTAACCATCCCTAAGATGATTATCTCAGTATTATGAACAAAAATTCCACATGGTATTGAACCAGTATAAAGCTAACTCAAAATACTTGATTTTTTTTTAAGTGCTTTAGTACAAATAAGCATTATGACAGTATCTTATAAAAACTCCCACTAAGTCAATAAACTGGCACCTCTTTAGCTCTGGTGTCTCAAATATTCATTCCGAATAGGGACCATCATATTGAAAAGAAAAATAAAACGGGGATTGAGGAACTGGGTTCTGGTTTTAGTGTGTAATTATCAAATCTTTTGATTAGAAGTTGCATAAAATACACATTCTGTGTTTCTCTTTTCACAGTTCTTGACTATGGTTATTCCAAAACCACTGTGAAAAGGCCAATAATAATTTGGTCATTTTCATAAGTTTCATGTGGCAACAGAGGTAGCAGGAAAAGGATTACTTATACTAACATTTATTAAAATAAAACAATGTTTTAAACATAGAAGTCTGTCCCCAGAAGCAACTGAAATGTTAAATCAGGCCGAAGGAATTAGATGACAAATATGGCCCTGCATTCCAATCATCAAATACCACATACGATTTAAAGTGCACTCTTATGCCACCCTAAGATACTTATCAAGAATACAAGATATTCCATAGCTTATGATTTGGTTGTCTCATTAAAGTAATGTTTGCCAGGATTTAATTGCTTCCCTCTCTGATTTTAATTTCCTCACCTGTCAGCATCTATCAGAGGCACTGAAATCTTCTGACATCTGGTTGATTGTGTTGAAATTAATCAGATTTTTTAAAAGTAAATTGCTTTGGCCTAAAGGTAATGCTCAACTTCTTAATGTTATATTTATAAGGGCTCTATCAATGGAATATGTAATCTAGAAATAAAATGAGAGACTTTAGGAATTTTGAGCAGAAATATAAGTAGCTTACAAACCTCCAGCACTGGACTTTTAAAGATAAGGACTTTAAAAGCGACATTAGTAGCATGGCCAACCAGAAGCCCCTAGCTCTCATCTCCTTCACAAAGACAGCCACAACAACAACCAACAACCAAACTTTAGCAAAAATAACTGGGCCAGGTGTGATGGTTCGTGCCTGTAGTCCCAGCACTCTGGGAGGCCAAGGTGAGTTTTGTTTTGTTTTGTTTTGTTTTGAGCTCTGGAGTTCGAGAGCAGCCTGGGCAACATAGGGAAACCCCATCACTATATGGAAAAAGAAAACAAAAACAAAAAAACCTAAAAACAAAAGGAGAAAAAATAATAACTAAGACAGAGTACCAGACTGCATCAGAGAAGTAACAGAAACCCTGGAGAACAAGAAACTCAGAATAACCACATAGAGAATAGAAACAAAACACCTGGTCTTTACCACCCATCACCCACTTGGGATCAGCTGGGAACAGGGAGGAACTTCTCTGTGGGGTAGAATGGTAAGCAAGAGGATCGCAGCAAGCCCCATCCACACCTTGAACAGCTACAGACCTCACCCATGAAGTCTCGTGTAGTCCTCACAGGAGCTAAGTCCCAGCTGAGGGACCTGCCCGAAGTTCACATAGCCATGCTCCCCCAAGAAAAAGAGCAACCAATGTGCCCTGCCGTCTGTGGCCTGTGCAGCTACTACACTATGCCATCTTGCAACTGGAACTCTGGCTGGAGTGTGTCTTGCTCTGGGAGTGCATAGCTATGACACTCCTTCATCACTGAGGCTAAGTCACTACTGACCCAACCCCAACCCAGTGGCCCAACATCCCCAAGCTGAGCTGCCAGCAACTGTCCCACGCCTCCCCATGGGCCCATGTGAAGTTAGAGTCACTTCATCTACCTTTCACCCTGCCCCTCAGGCCAGTGCTGAAGCAGTACCCTGCCTCCTGGGAAAACAGTACCTTGGCCACTCAGAGCAGTCACACACCCCAGTACTTAATCTGAAGTAGCACCCTTCGTCCCAGGGAAATGATACCGTACCTGGGCTGCCTAGAAAAGTCATGTCCCCCAGGCCTGAGCTGAGGCGGCACATTGCCCCCTGGTGAATTGGTGCCATCACTCAGCTGAGCAGCTGTACATCCCAAGGCTGAGCTGATGTGATAACCTACATCGTAAGAAAACAGAGTAGTGGCTGGGCTGATCTGAGACACTGCATCCTACAGGGCAAACAACTCTAATACGCTATTTTCCTGGAGCTGGTCTACCTGCTTAGAGTCAGAGCTGCTAAGACACACCTCTCCCTGTGGAGTACAGCCATCACTATGCTGTACCCTGCCCCCACTCAGGGCACAAGTAACAGCTGTATGTTGCCATTCTGGGGTACTGTTGCTGCATGTGGTCTTACAGAGTCTAAGGTACTGCTGAGTCCCAACATCCAAGGGTCAAGAATCACTACTACATGGTGCCTCATCCCCTGGGATTCAAGTTGCCACTGAGCCCTACTGGTTCACGTTACAAAATTAGAGCACATCCTGCTCTCTGGGTCCAAACTTCCCTCCACTTCTTCTTTCCTGGAGTTGAGCCACTCACAGCTGGGACTGAGCTTGTAGAGTAGTGTCTCAGAGTCACAAATCCTGGCTCTGTGGGAAGCCTACATCCAACCCTAGCACAGACAGCGAACCTGTAACCCAAGACCCAGGTGTCACAATAGGTTGGCAAGATCCTGGGCATAAGACTCTGGTCCCACAACCACTTCAAGCACCTGCACCTAGAACTCAGCACCACTGCACGTGCTTGTTGGTCATGTCATATCTGACATGAAGAGCAGTCCCCTTGGCTAAATCTCCCCATTATGAAAAAAAAAAAAAAGAATTGGAGAATCTCAAAAGCCCTTGACACTGAGGACATTAATAATCTATGCCACCACCATCACTGCCACAAATTTCTACAACTTAAGCTACTGAGGTGCCCACAGTTATTGCTGACATTGAACACAGCTTTAGAAGCTGCATGAAGACCATATCACTGCATCTATTCAGAAACAAAGTCATCACACCCCTCCCAACTGTAAAACCAACGCTAATTGCAAGCGAAAGTATTTTTTTATGAAAACCACTCTAGAAAGTTTGTATAGAGAGGTAATTTTTCCACCGGATGCACAGACATCAACTCACGGACACAAGAAACATGAAAAAGCAATAAAATATGACACCACCAAAGGAATGTAGCTCTTTAGTTTCAGGCTCCAATAAAAACAATCAATAAAATGCCAGAAAAGGAATTCAAAATAATTATCTTAAGGAAACTCAATGAGATACAAGAAAATACAGATAGACAATTTCACTAAATCAGGAAAACAATTCAAAATATGAAGAAGAAATTCAACAAAGATAGAAATAATAAAAAAGAATGAATCTCAAAGATAAAGAATTTCATGAATGCATTCTTACCCTGATACCAAAACCAGACAAGGACAAACATGTAAAAAGAAAATTATAGGCCAGGAACTCTGATGAACATAGGTGCAAAAATCCTCAACAAAACACTAGCAAACTGAATCCAGCAATACACTTAAAGGAGCATTTACCGTGATCAAGTGGGATTTATCCTAGGGACACAAGGATAGTTCAACATAGGTAAATCAATAAATGTGATATATTACCTCAACAAAACAAAGTACAAAAACCATGATCATCTCATTAGATGCAGAAAAAGTATTTCATAAAGTTCAACATTCCTAATATCTCAAGTCAGGTATAAAAGAAACATACCTTACTTCAGCATAATAAACACTTCACATGATAAACCCACAGTCATCAACATACTAAACACATTCAAATTGAAAGGTTTCTTTTAAGCTCTGGAACAAGACAAGGTGCTAACTTTTACCACTTTTATTCAAGATAGTTCTTGAACAGGCATATTCACCAATGGGACAGAACAGAGAACCCAAAAATAAATCCACATATTTACAGCCAACTGATTTTCAACAAAGGAAACAAGAACAATCTCTTTAATAAATGGGGCTGGGAAAACTGGACATCCATATACAGAAAATGGAGCCATCATGAGATATCATCTAACCCAAGTTAGAATAGCTATTATCAGAGACAAAAATAATAATAATAAACTCTGGCAAAAATGCAAAGAAAAGAGAACTCATACACTGTTGGTGGGAATGTAAGTTAGTACAGTCATTGTCGAAGTTCTTCAAAACACTAAAATTAGAAATATTGGCCGGGCATGGTGGCTCACACCTGTAATCCCAGCACTTTGGGAGGCCAAGGTGGGTGGATCACGAGGTCAAGAGAAGGAGACCATCCTGGCCAATATGATGAAACCCCGTCTCTACTAAAATTACAAAAATTAGCTGGGCATGGTGGTGTGCATCTGTAATCCCAGCTACTCAGGAGGCTGAGGTAGGAGAATCGCTTGAACCCAGGAGGCGGAGGTTGCAGTGAGCCAAGATCACGCCACTGCACTCCAGCCTGGTGACACAGCGAAACTCCGTCTCAAAAAAAAAAAAAAGAAAGAAAGAAAAAAAAAGAAATATCATAAGATCCAGCAATGCCACAACTGGGCATATATCCAAATGAAATATATATATATATATTTCAAAAAGATATCTGCATTCCCATGTTTATTGCAGCACTAATTATAACAGCCAAGATAAGGAATCAACGTAAGTATCCATCAACAGATAAACGGGCAAAGAAAATGTGTTATATATTTACCATGTAATACTATTCAGCCATAAAAAGATGAATGAAATCTCATCATTCACAGTAACATGGATAAGCTTGGAGGACATTATGTTAAGTGAAACAAGCCAGGAACAGAAAGTTATATGTCACATGTCCTTTCTCATATGTGGAAGCTAAAAGAAATCGATCGCATAGAGAGTAAAATACTGATCGCCAGAAGTGGAGAAAAGTAGCAGGAGGGGAAGGATAGTCAAAGGTTGGTAAATGGATACAAAAGTACAAAGGAGGAGTCAGTTCTAGTGTTCTTCAGCACTATAGAATGACTATAATTACTAACAATTTATTGTATATTTTCAGGTAGCTAGAAGAGGTGGCTTTTGAATGTTCCAAACACAAAGAAATAATAAGTGTTTGAGGCAATGAATAAGCTAAATACCTTCATTTGATCATTACACATTATATACATATATCAAAATATCACACTGTACTCCATAAATATGTATAATTATGTGTTAATTTAAAATAATAATAAAAGCAAAAACGGCAAGTGCTTTTAAAAAATTCATTCAACAAATGCTCATTGAGCGTACAGTGCTTGCAAGCAGGCACTTTAGGGTGGAGAGGAAAAAAACGTGAAGCTATCTCAGAAAGTCTGGGGCAATAGGTAAGAATTAATTAAGCAGAACTCACTGTAACAGAAGTAGCCAATCTGGTCACTCAAAAGCTTAGTTTAACATTTATAATTGTTACCATCCATATGCATTGTCCTTTTTTCACGGAGATAAATGGTTTTATTCTTCACTGCAGCTCAGTGAGGCAAAATTGATACCGTTACTAGTATATTCTCATTTGACAAGCGACAAAGCTAAGGCACAGAGTAGTAAAGGAACTCATTCCTGGACATCTAGTTATGGGCAGACCCGGACTTGTGATATAAATAAAATCAGACAACACATAGAGAAGAAATTCTTTCCAAATTCTCCAAATATAATTACTCAGTGCCAATTGTGGTGCTAATATCTATCAGATCAGACACAGCGCTTAAGATATTCATTTAAGGAAACCTACAAGCACTAAGCTTTTCTACAAGTAAAGGAAATGATGAATAGAGAAATATTTTGCAATATGTTCGACTATCATGAGATTATTGTTATGTACTTACATTGTTATTCTTACTTGGAAATATAGAAAAGTTAATGTAATAATGACATCCCAAAAGTGAGCCTATAATGTCACCACACCTATCTTTATGTTATTCGGTTGATTCTGAGGCTTCCTTATTGAAAAGAAGAAAGAAAAACATGGCATGCATGCAACTGGGGTGGGAGGGTGGGGGTGAAGTGGGTGGGAAGCCAAAGATAACACATGGAGCCTGGAGGTTGATTCTCACAAAATGGCCTTATAATCAAACATAACTAAGTCCTAATATGGGTCTTACCTTTCTAGTAGAGTCTGAGGCCCTACTCAACATTTAGTGTCTCCTCGATAAGAAGCTTCTTGTTGCAAAAAGGTTTGATGAAGCAGCCTTTCCTAAAACTACCACAATGCCTAGTTTTATATCTAGATCACTAAAATTACCATATTGTTTTATCACTTTTAGTGGATCATGCATCTTGAGTAGAGGCCCTTTGTCTAACACAGCTTCTTGAATCCTAACCCCAAGTCTATCTAGCATCTAGTCTTTAGTATGTGCTCAAAAGAACATTCAATGAGTGAATGAATGAGTAAATGAACAAAATGTTCTATGCAACTACTATAACACACACCTAGTTTAATGCATGTCATGTAAGATGGGATTAGTAAATGTGAAATTGAAATTAATTGAACATTTAATTCTTTAAAATGTATTGTACAACTAAATGATTTTAAAGTTATTGAGTGATTAAGTGAAGCATTTAGCGAGGAGTTGAGTGACGTGCAATGAGCCAGTCATCATTAACCCATTGGCAGGTTGAAGACATAATTTTCACAGGAAGATTAACAGAGGCTGAACACATGAGTAGAAATGTAGGCAGCAGCTGAGAAAATTCACATAGAAGAAAACATAGCTGTCAAGAAAATCATGTTAAATTCTAGATATAAAATTTTAAAAGGAAATAAATCTAAATATGATGGTAACTTTTATAAAAGTATACACATTATAAAATTTCAAGAGAGAAGGAAAGGATGAGGGAAGAACTCTTGAAATAATTTTTAAAACCAAGTGCACGTGTGTGAAAAAGAAAAGGAGTTGTTGGATAGACAAAAGACAAAATAATCGATCAAGCTAAAAATAATATATTTTAGTAACTAAGCTAAGCATTTTTATATATTTAATCTTTAAAAATAGTCTTGGAATTTAGTATTATATTCATTTTGCATCTTGGGAAATCGAGGTTTAGAAAGATTAAGTAACCTAATCAAGTTCACACATCTAATAAGCACCGGAATTCATATCTCAGCTTTTGGACCCACACACATATCATTTACTTATACTGCTCCTAGTACCATCAGAAAAATAGTGTGGCGTTGAGGGAGTCGCTTAGAGTTGGATGTCAGAACCAAAATCTAGAAAGTGATGTAGAAATGGGGAAAGCACGAAGAGGATGCGCATCCAAAGCCTTCTATGGGATGTAGGTAGCAAGAGAAGGTCTGAAGGAGGAAAGGAGGCAGGGGAATCAAAGCTATCTTTGAGTATCTGGGGACATGTCGTGTGTAAGCAATATTATACTTTTTCAAATTATGCAATGCTAGAAATATGGGGATTAAAACAATGGGAAATCCAGTTTTAGTGTAATACAAGGAAGAACATTAAACGTGAAGCTGTCCAGCAATAGAACAAATTGCCTTGCAAAGAGCTGCAAAAGTTCAAGTGGAGGCTACATAGCCATCTGTCAGAGAAGACATGTGATGTCCTGGCAGTGGCAGGGAGTCTGCATTAAAAGATGGACACTGCAATGCTAGGTTTTAGAGATTTAGCAGCCCAATAGTGGGAGATACACAAAAGCTCCGATCGCCAGATAAAAATGCGAAGAACGCTCTCTAAAGAAGAGACCCTTGAGCAAAATCTATTCAACACATCCATGGGGCTCCTATGATACACCAAGCATGAGACAGCACCATCCTCAAGAAGCTGAAACAAGGAGACAGAAAACAGACATTTTGAAGAGGTCAATTAGCTATCACTAGGCAAATTTTGAGCCTAATATAAATGTCTAGAAAAAAACATATATAGAAGTCTAAGGAAGAAAGGATAAGAAGACTAAATGGTTTTCTGGTGAAAGTAAGGGCAAAACACATCAGTTTTGTGGGAAAAAACCATTTAAAAAAGTAAGTCACCAAGGCCTAGGATTCTTATTTATTTATTTATTTATTTATTTATTTACTTATTTACTTACTTACTTACTTACTTACTTATTTTGAGACACTATCTCCCTCTGTTGCCCAGGCTGTAATGCAATAGCACGATCTCAGCTCACTGCAATCTCTGCCTCTAGAGCTCAGGCAAATATTCCCACCTCAGCCTCCTGAGTAGCTGGGACTACAGGCATGGGCCACCATGCCCAGCTAATTTTTGTGTTTTTTGTAGAGACAAGGTTTTACCATGTTGCTTATGGTAAATAAGCATGGATTATAAGCATGAGGCACCATGCCTGGCCAGGCCTAGGATTGAGGAAGAGCTCATTCACAAGGGCAACCTGAGGTCTAATCAAATCACACTTTGGGGTAAGAAAGAAAGACACGAAAGCAGAATCAGGAAAAAAAGCTAATAAAGTTTGACTCAAAAAGCTCATAGATGGGGGAAGGCAACTGAATGGTGGATGAGAACTAGGAAAAAAACAAGATCTTGCAAAAGAACATCCAACTAATTTGAAAATGAAAGCACAATACGTTTGAAAATTTGCAAGCCTCCTTCCACAACTTATCAGATTGTCTCATACATGTTCACACACAGCATTGTCTGCAAACATTAGCTCCCCAAAAAGCTACTCTATAACATAAGAGAGATATTAAAAAGAACATGTAGTATCTAAGTCCACTTCTATTGACCTTCTCAGCATTCTTCAATACAGTCTCATAGACTGACTACTGTTTAGTGAAGGAAACAAATCACATAAAATATCAACATAACCAAAAGCAAAGTTAAGAGCAAGTTTTATTGGGCAAACCTCTTTCCTGAAGGAAACAGGAGGAGACAGGGAGAAAGAAAGAGAAGATGGGGAGGGAGAGCAAGAAACTTTAATAGAGAATAATTGGAGGGCCAAGGGCGCAGTTTGTCCAGTAATAGGAGTTATAGTGATACAAAGGTTGCACAATTTTATTTTCTGTGACTTTTAACTACTTTAATTTAGGCAAAGAATGGCATGGGTCCTTCAACTAAAACTCACTGATTCTTCCTTCCCCACAAAGCTAGAATTCTATCTTATTCAGAAAATGAACAGTCAACTGCCCCTTTAACTTCCCTCCCGCTATGTCTTGGCAAATACAACATACGTTTTGTTTAAAAAGGCATGAGTGGTTACCATTGAAAAGCAGAAGAGATAGTAGTGGTGAGTGGAGGGTAGGGAAAACATGCAAAAGGTTTAACATTTTTTTTAAAATGGAATTATTCCCAAAAAGTTCAATAATTATACAGGTTTTGTATCCCTAACCCAAAATCTGAAATTCAAAATGCTCCAAAATCCAAAAGTTTTTAAGCACAGACAGGACGCTGAAAGCTCACTGGAGCATTTTAGGTTTTGCAATTTTTTTGATTACGAATGTTAATCAGTAAGTTTAATGAAAATATTCCAAAACCAGGAAAAATCTGGTATCTGAAACACTTTTGATCCCAAGCATTTCAGATAAGAGATATACAAACTATACATATTTGTCATCACCATCTCTGACAAAGAAGTTTGGAATTCCTTGAGTTACCCTGAAATTCCTGAAACTGGAGCAGGAAATCAAAAGAAAAGAAAGAAGAGTTAAGTAACAACTAGGTTCTTGTCCCAGCTCTGCCACTAACATGTGCTGCCATCTTAGGCACATCTTCCCACCACTCTCTTCTCCTGTAAAATGAAGGAACTGGACTCACTCAGTGGCTGTCAATGTATGACCCACACGTGTGTAGGAGTCCCCTAGACCTTTCAAGACTCCACAAGTTCAAAACTATTTTCATAATCATAGTAAGTCTAAGAAGCTGTTTTCACTGTGTTGAAATTTACACTAATGGTACAAACATAGCAGTGGGTAAAAAAAACGGTTGGAGTCTTAAAGTGAATCCAGGCAGTGATTTCACTGCAAGACACATACAACAAGCGGGATAGGGAACCAGGTTCACTTAGGACTCTCTTTAATGCATTGAAAAGTATCAATCTTATTAAATCTCAGTCCTTGAGTTCTGTCTGACTAGTTTTTACTAAAGAAACCAGATCACATAAAATGTTAGCATAATCAAAAAGTAGACATAATTTTAATATCCTTGAGCACACATGTTTTTTACATTCTGTGTGACCTTTGGGAAGTACCCACGAAACACCTGCTGAAGACCAAACGACGATGATGGTCTCCAAGAAATGCACTTTGGGGAACTGTTTAAATTGGCAGCTGCTAACTCATCACTTTTTTCATGGAACATCATTTTTTATTTGAAACAATGACTGACAAACTATAGTTCTTTAAATATGGGTTTTGCCAGAGATTTTCTCAAAAATAAAGCAAGAGAGCTTACCATTTCAAGGAAAACAAGTAACAGTATTTGTAGCCAAAAATAAAATTCATGTTTTCAAGTGAAAATCAGAATTGTGAAAACCTTACATCTACTATTGTGCACTTGACACCTTTCTAATATTTCAAATACTTCTTTGATGAAGGGGCAGTGATATTAATGAAGATGACTTTTTATATTATAGAATGAAATGTATCAGTGTTTGCAAGAACTGAATAAGTAAGTGAATGACCAATGACTTTCTAAATGACCAATGCGTGATTTTACATAATCATAGGAGGAGACTCAATCAAAGTGGGAAAATTCAACCAATGGATTTTAATACAGTAGGGTATAAAAAGTTCATTAATATGATTTCACATTCCACACTGAAACTAACCTATAAGAAACAACTAACTTTAGGTAATGTCAAAACTGTCAAGTTTTTGGCATAGTATCACAGAAGAAAATCCATAATCACTTTTTATCCTTCCTTTTTCAATGACATAGCTGTGAGAGCCTGAATTTTCTTCATAAACATCAACCAAAACAAAATTTCACAACAAATTAAATGCAGAATCCAGCTCCCACTTTTGTCACTATTTTTTCACAAATATATTTATTTTTATACAAATATTTTTCATTAAAATTCTAGTTTCATTTCTCACTTTTTTGAATATGGTAAATATCATTATATATAATGCACACAAACAAAAACTCATTTTGAAGAGCATAAAGGAGTTCAGAGATAAAACCACTGAACTACACAGGACTTAGGCTCCCTCTCTTCCTAGCACTAATCTCCTTTGGCTCTAAACCATTAGGAAAGATAAAGAGTAGCTCATCTCTACTTTTAGATGCTTCTACCTGTCTATCTTTATATAACTGCTACTTCCAAGAGCCTCTGGAAACACTGAAACATCTGTATGACGTCACCATACAAGAGGCCACTGGTCGGTAAAAAAGAATACTCACTGTGTGCCTTCCATGGAACAGGCAGTGGTTATTAGGGCACCTGGATCAGAATTCAGATTCCACTACTACTCAAATTATATGCTTCCTCAAAAGGCAGTATCTCCCTAAGCCTGTTTCTTTAACGTGAAATAAGAATACAATGGGAAGTACTTCATACGATTATTGTGTAGATCCAATATAACGATCCCTTAAGGAGCTTACTATACACAGTGCCTAGCATATCGTAAATACTCCATAAATCCTACAAAGTGTTATTATAACTGATATGTCTAGCCTAGCATATCGTAAATACTCCATAAATCCTACAAAGTGTTATTATAACTGATATGTCTCTTACCAAAAAAACACTGCTGGCAATGTTCATGAAAGAGATGATGGTAGTCTAACCATATATTATTAGAGGTTCATAATCTATCCCAGTTGCAGACTCATTCAGTGAGATAAAAATAGTGAAAACATCCAGGAGTACTGGCTTTTCTCACTTCAAGGGCAGAAGAATCAGTCTTTGGCCAGGAATGAAATCAGCGTTGTAATCAAGACACCAGCCACTACATAAATTCCTAAACTTTATGTAGTCAAATGAGTTTATACCCAACACCATTCTCAGAATTATGTTGACAGGACAGAGGATGATAAGAAAGTAAGAACTTAACCTACGTTCTTGAATAAAGAGAAGAGTTTCATATTTTCTGTGTTTGGGCAAAAGTCATGTTCATTGTGTCTCTTTACTTCATTTAAAATCCGGAAGAATTGGCCAGGTGCAGTGCCTCAAGCCTGTAATCCCAGCACTTTGGGAGGCCGAGACGGGCGGATCACAAGGTCAGGAGATCGAGACCATCCTGGCTAACATGGTGAAACCCCGTCTCTACTAAAAAATACAAAAAAAAAAACTAGCCGGGCGACGTGGCGGGCACCTGTAGTCCCAGCTACTCGGGAGGCTGAGGCAGGAGAATGGCGTAAACCCGGGGAGGCGGAGCTTGCAGTGAGATGAGATCAGGCCACTGCACTCCATCCTGGGCGATAGAGCCAGACTCCGTCTCAAAAAAAAAAAAAAAAAAAAAATCCGGAAGAATTGAAATTGAGGAAAAATAAGAATGCTTATCAAACAGAGGTCACACCCAATGAAAAAAGAATGCCCTCATAACACTAAGAATAGAATACAAGCAGGAAAGAGGGGAGGAGCTCCATGATATATTATTTTAAATTAGAAATATAATTCTGAAGAACAGACATGCACATACTTACAATGTCTTTATAAATATATAAAGAAGCTGATCATTAAACTAGTTATATTAGTGAGGCCCAGTTTCACTTTCAATAGAAAAAGTATCATGTCACTTTTATTTCGCTTTATTTCATCAACTTTAAATACCACCACTTTAACTATCAATACCTGGTAAGACTCGTAACTGTGGATTTAACAGAATAATGTAAGTTATACTTCCAGAATAATGTATAGAAACGATCATGCCCCCTTAACAGCACTTGGATCTTCAATCAGGAAATTCAATTTTAGCTGCAAAACTATGTTTTGGCAAAAGTGCAATTGAACTCAGTGTACTTGTCACATTTCTAAATATACTCCGGTCACCATGACAACAAGAGAGACTGATGGATTGCTTAAAAGAGTACGGTATATTTAATTGTCAGCATTTTAAACTGACTCAGAAAAATGCTGTGTGATAGGTCTACTCACCATGGTTACTGCTGGCTGAGTCCATAATAATAAAAGGTTCACATACGCACATCACCAGCGTGCGCACGAAGAACGTAAAAGTCGGAAGACCTGGTATTTCCAACCACCTCAAACGCCAAACTTAAAGCTTTAGAAAGACTCGTTATCATCAAGGTGCCCCTCAAGAACCTCTCTCCCCAAATAGTCAGATGAATCCCAGGTTCTGTGTCTGCACACAGAAGGAAGAGCTAATCCTAAATCAGATTCCAACAACTGCTTCCTTCTCAGATTAAAGATAAGAAAAAGTCGAGGGTATTTTCTCCTGGGATATATCTGGGAAAAAGAATGACAGAGACTCTTTGTTCTTTCTTTTCATGTAGATCTATTCCCAAATGATAATCTTTTAAGATTCATTCATTTCCTGAATAAACATTTCCTGCTCAAAAATCCCTATGCCAGAGAATCTTCTACAGGTGGAGATATAAATGCAACAAACATGGACCCTGCTCTCAAGAAGCTGATATCCTAAAACAAGAGGAAGACAAAAAATATAAATATATAATCAGTTAAACAGAATGAAATACTCCAAATAAAATGATCTATTAAATTATGTAATTTACTATACACTGTGCCTAGCCTATAGCAAACGCTCACCAAATCTTCACCATTATTATTATTACTAAAATATTTCTCACCAAAACAGTTGCAATGTACATAAAGAAAACAAAAGCATGGTAATCATTCTTTTAGAGAACCATACATGCTGTGTAGACTATCAAGCAAGACAATGAGAGAAAAGTGATGGGGAGGGGGGATGTGTGCTACTTTAACTAAAGAATAGGGAAGATCTAGCTGAGGCTATAACATTTGAGCTAAGCCTCAAAAGATACTTCCAAGCCAGTTTTGCACAGAATCAGAGAAAGATCAAGTGGAAAAAGCTTGGCTTAAACAGAGGAATAAAGGAAGGTCAGTATGTCTACAGATTACTGTGTAAAGTGATGAGTGGTATGAAAAAAGCAGAGAGGCCGGGGCAGTGGCTCACACCTGTAATTTCAGCACTTTTGAGAAGCTGAGGCGGGCAGATCACCTGAGGTCAGGAGTTCGACACCAGCCTGGCCAACATGGTGAAAACTTATCTCTACTAAAAATACAAAAATTAGCCAAGCATGGTGGCAGGTGCCTGTAATCCCAGCTACTCGGGAGGCTGAGGCAGGTGAACCACTTGAATGCAGAAGGCGGAGGTTGCAGTGAGCCGAGATCGCACCATCACACTCCAGATGCGGAGACAAGAGTGAGACTCTGTCAAAAAAAAAAAAAAAATGAAAGAAAGAGAGAAAGAAGGGAAGGGGAGGGGAGGGGAGGGGAGGGAAGAGCAGGGAAGGGAAGGGAAGGGAAGAGGAGGGAAGGGAAGGGAGGAAGGGAAAGAAAAGAAGAGAAAAGAAAAGAAAAAAGAAAAGAGGAGAGAACACAGAGCCATCTCACAGGGCTTTGCAGGTCATGAAAGGGTCTTTCAAACGTTTCTACAGATGTTCCTTGATTTCTACAGGGTTGGATACATCCAGATAAACTCAATGTAAAGTGAACAAATTGTAAGTCAAAGCATCATAAGTCAGGGACCTTCTGCAGATACCACAGCAGCCACTGTAAGGTTTAAGGGGAGGGGTATGATATGATCCAACCAGCAACTTTAGAAGATCTCTCCAGGTGGTGTGGAAAAGGCCACAAGGGAAAACTATAAAAGTAGAAGACAATTTCAGAGACTGCTGCCATAGTCAAGGCAATGGATGGTAACTTGAATTTAGGTAGATTCAAAAAAAGTAATGATGGCAATCAGAGTCAGGAAATATTCTGGAGGCACAACAAACACACACTGACCAAGCATGTACTCTGAGCAAGAGAAGTAGTTAAATGAGTTACATGGAGGCCCTACAACACGGGGGTGAATATGTCTCATGCTTCAGGAGGTCTTGGTAGATCTTGAGATGATGCATTTCAGGTGATGCTGCTGCTCTGTGAATGACACTTTGAGAACCAAGGCTCTAGGAGAGCCAGGAGACAGGACCAACAGTGGAGCAGGAGGTGATGAACGTTTGGCTTATGGTAATAATAGATGGAATACAGTAAAGGAGAAACATTCAAGAGATGTGGCAAAAAAAAAAAAAACTACCCAAAACTTGAGGGCAAATAACCTATGAGTGGAAATAAAAAAGAAGATGGTGGTGGTGGAATTGCCTCTAAGCTTTCTTAAATGACATTGTTCATTATATAGAAAGAAACACATGGTTTCTATCCATCTAGTGCAAATCAGTTTCCCAACTAACATTTCATGTTGCCACGACCTATCCCTATAAAATAAAGCTAGGGAAATTATTGTAGTTATAGGTAATAAAAACAACAACGACAATACTAATCATTTATTGAAAACTTATTCTGTGTCAACCACGTTGCAACATGTACTATCTCCAAATCTGACAATAACTCTATTCCTATGTAAGAAAATGACAAACTGATGCTCAGAGACATTATATAGCTCACCCAGAATCATTCCTGCTTCAGCTGGCTTCAATCCCAGGGGAAAACCCTAAAATCTATGACCTCCGCTTCCATTCTGCCTAACAAGCTGAATCCATAGGAGAATAAGACGCCGACTTGGGGCATTCACCCTCAAAGTCAGAGTTCCATTTAATCTGACTAAACTTTAAGACCACAACTGGCAAATCTTGATGCATAGACTCTAGTAGCATAGCAATAAGGACCGAAGGTCAGGTGCCCCGTACACAGAAGAACCATGACTTATTTCATTTCCACATAAGGAGAATGCAACTTGAGTGTTTCATGGGCTATTCACTGCTCATGCTCAGACTCATGTCTCTGCACTCAAATTCTAGTGTTTTTCCATGGCCCTGTGTACCCTCTTGACTTCATTCTGCTATTGCTTTGCAAAGTTTTTTCTTCCCAGAAAATGAGTGGCTATCTGCACGGTAATGTGTTTGGAGTGAGGATGTGAGAAAGAGGCCCTCATCTGTGAAGATGCATGGTGAACGGTAGTAGATATTGACAAGTAAGAAAGGTTAGTTTAGATATTTCCCCAGCCCAGGAAGTGGGTACGAAATGAGCCACAAGATCTTCCTTCTAGTTACCCACACTGTGCTTTCCCAAGGTGATTCACAGGTATGGCTCCACTGATCTGACAAAGGGGACTGTCTTCAGAAAGATGAAAGGATGTTTTTATGTCTGCTCTCTCTCTTTTCTTTATTTGTTCCTTCTCTAGTAATAATGATTAATTGTGCTATGCGGGCAGTACAGAGATGAGTCTACCGGGAAGCCAGCATGAATCCATCAAGCACTTTTAGTCCAAGCTTTTTAGAAGCAATTGCTTACCACATTTTCACTGCTGTTTTTCTCACAGCTAGAATTAGAGTGGATTTTACCACACAGTCACTCTAACACCCTTTTCCCCCACCTCTAAAGCGAAGAGGGAAGATGACTATTGGTCCATCACCAGCAAAACCATAAGACATACATGAGAAAACCAATTCATTTAGTGTTTATAAAGATTAAGTATTGGGTTCTGAGATAGGTATCCCACATACATTAACATATCACAACTTTGTGAAGCAGACATTGTCTATGTTGAACAGATGAGGAAATTAATGCTCAGAGATGATAAGTTACTTTCATAGAGTCATACAACCAGAAATAGCAGAGCCAGGAAGTAAACACAGGTCTAACTCCAAGGCCAATACTTTTCCCATCACTACAGCTGTCCAGACACTTCCAAGAGCACTCACAACTTTTCTTTCTCTCTACCAGAGAATCAACACTGCAAATAGTACTTAAAAATCAGGCTGTATATAATCAAAAGGCCTTTTTTAAGAAGTCTTTTCTAGGAAGCGTGAACAACTAAGCCATCATAGATTCTATAAGGGTTACCTCTGACCAACCCAACATGTTCCTGAGGGATCAGTTAGGGTCTCTTCCATGCCTAACTAGGAATCATGGAGACTCTTGAATTTCCCAGCTCAGGGCTCTGAGAAAATGACATCACATAAAGCCTGCTCCCTCACCCAACACCAGGGCATGCAGTGAAGAAGGACGAATCAGGGAAAGGGACACAATGGAAACCTGAGGGCCTATAAGTCATACGTTCACAGAGGCTCTGGTTCACAATGAAGCATGATTAAATAAAATCAACCAGTGAAAAGTATCTACAGTCCAAGCTTAAACTTGCCTTTTCATTATTATCCTCACATCCTCTGTAGATTAAATGTTGGAAAGGATCAAGCCACAGAAAAAATAAGAATTATCCAGTCCTTAGGCCCTGAGACATAATATCTGAGCAAAGGTGGGGATTCATATATGTAAGCAGCATCCTTTTCTGTCTCCCTTTACCTAGAGAATGGTGAGGTTAAGCATTTTGAAAAGATTCTTTATCATAAGCTGAAACGACAGGGACACCTGATGAAAATGGTAATTAAATCAATAAGTAAATAAACACTTGGATCAATGTTCTTCATTTTTGCTGGCTATCTTAAGAAAATGGGATGCCTTATAAAGGTATTTCACTCTTCCAACCATAAATACAAGGTAGCTTCACAAAGTTGTCTCTATTTAAAGTTATTTTGGTTTTCAACAAATGCCAGTTAACCATCTTCTATGTGTTAGTGTGTGGTTTGGGGGGGGAAAGGATGGTAGAAAGAGAAAAAGACCCAATCCCTAGTTTCAAAGAGCTCAAAGGCTGATACCTAAGGCCAAGCACAAAATGTGATTTTTTTTTTTAAGTCAGCATGTTCTCAATTATGAAAATACCAAATGTCAGATTTTTCTCCAGTCCAAGCAATAATATAAAATGAGCCAATTCTTCTGAATTAGACTTTTGAAAATGAAAATTATGGCTGTTGAAGCTTCTCCTTTTAATGCCAATATTATTAGAACTCAGGGGAGAACACAAGGTCAATTGACTCTGATCCATGTTCTTCCCAGGCTCTAACCCAGCACCATCCAATAGAATTATCATAGGAGCCACATACACCATGTACAATTTTCTAGTAGCCATATTTCAAAAGGACCATTGAAAACAAATTTTACAAATATATCCAAAATATTATTTTTTCAACATGTGGCACTAGCCACCTTCCAAGTGCTCAACAGCCACATGTGGTTAGTGGCTGCCATATTACACAGCATATCTCCCACCTCTCCTCAGCTTTCAACTCCCAGGATGAGAACAGAGCAAAACATTTATTGGAGACAAGGAGCCAAGTTCTATAATATCGACTGAGATACAAGTACTCCCAAAGGCAGACCCAGTTCTCCCAATACTGCAAAGTGTTTCTCTCAACCTTCTATCTCAAGACCAAGAGATGGCAGGACACTGTGATCGCAAACGCCAGAGGGGGAAATGGCTCCATCTTATATGTGAGGATGAGGAAACTCAAACAGGACCAAGGATTACTACCAAAACTATGACAGTTTACTCACCCTGGCCACTGGGATACCTTTTCTACTGATGTCATCACACACAGGACTTGAGATTCTGCCCTCAAACTTTTTGTGGCTTGAAACAAGTTCTTTTTTCTAGATCTAGTCACCAATACTTCCTCTTCCCAATCCTCCATGCATCCTCTGAGAAGAGCACAGAGAAGGTAAACATTCAGTAAGTACGATGCATTAGTGCACGAAGCTACTGAAAGAAAGAGATGAGAAGCCCTTTTCCTCTTCATAACTTCGAGTCTTGGTCCATGGATAAGGAAAATTCCATGTCCTTGTCAAATGAAGAAGAATTCTCTCTCCATCACTTTCCTGGCCTGAACAGCAAATGGCTGACATCCACTAAGCCATACTTACAAAGGAAAAGGATTCATTGGAAGGATGGTCGAGTTCCATTTCTTACTCCTTCCTGCTTTCCCAAGTGATCTCCTTTCTATTGGAGATGTAGTTTCCAAAACAGGCCCCAATGCCTGTATTGTTTACTGGGTAAGTATACACAAAAGCAGCACTGTAACTGAGCTCACCTCTGAGGGAACCTCAGAATTGACACTGCAGGGCAGGCCGTAGCAAATCCCAACATGCTCTTCAGGTCGTGACCAAATTTTCTAATCGAACTTGGAAGTCCATGTGATTTGGGAGATTCAGCTTTCCATTATCATGAAGTTGGTAGTTTGAGGACTAGTCAATAATAATAACTGCAAATTGGTGGCTAGTCAAATTACCACCAATTTGCAAAGGTGTTGGAGTGTGAATAGTCCCAGACAACTGGTCTTCTGTTAAAACATAAAATAAAACAAAACTGGCCACTATCACAGTTAACATCACCAGTGATAACTCACATTAACATCATGTACTCTGTGATATGAAGCAATGAGAAGGGTACTTCACCTCTGTGGTGGTCTTCCCAGAAATCTAAAACCCAGTCTAATCATGAGAAAGAATCAGTCAGACTCAGATTGCCAGACATTCATTCTACAAAATACCTGACCATTACACTAAAAAAGTGTCAAGGTCCTAAAAACAGGGAAAGGCTGAGAAATAGCCACAGTCAGGAGGAGACAAAGAAGACCAGATGACTAAATGCACAGCAGTATCCTAAACTAGATCTAGGAAAAAACAAAAGGCATTACTGAAAAAACCGGAAAACTGCCAATAAAAGATTTAATCATGTTACTCCAATGATAATTTCTTTGCTTAAACATACTTTGGCTATGTAAGATGTTAACATCAGGGAAAGCTGGGTGAAGGGTACACAGGAACTCTTTGTACTGTTAGTCTAACTCACTAGCTTCAACAGATAAACATCACTGGGGAATGAACACCCTTAAACTGCTTCCAGCTAAATCAAAACTCCATCAGAGAAAGGGCTGACAACAACAAACTATAATACAAGATATTATATAAAGTGATGTCTTGGATCTTACTGTTATAATAAATTAATAGCATTTCCAATGCATTTGATTAGTTAAAAGGCTCAATGGGAGCAAGAAAGGTGAATTAAACAAGTACTTTAAAAGTAAATAAATAAAAGGAAATGAATGCATGAATGAATGAATGAATGAATGAATGAATGAATGAATAAGATGAGAAAGACCAACTGTGCCAAGTAAGGAATTGATAACTGAAAAATCCACAGTTTTGCTAATTGTTGAAAGTTTTTATTTTATATTTGGACAGGCATTATATAGAGAATCTTCTTCCCAAACCACCGTTGGATATTTCAAAGACTATACTGGCCCTGTTTTACTGAAAGAAAGTCTGTTCCCATCGTGTTCCTGAGAAGAAAAGATGCTTAGCCAACACATTCACAGGGCTTTGTGGAGATCCAGTGTCTCAACTTTCTAATCCTTATCTCAAGTGTCTGTGAAACTATATAAACTAATCCGAGAAACATCCTTTTCAAAGAATATTTTTTTCAATTTTTTCCCTCAAAAGTCAGTTTTTCTTCAACACAGTTTACTTGATTCACCAAGCCAACCAAAGTCGAAAGATAAGAAAAATTAAATTCCACCATCTTCTCCATATATAAGTATGTACATGTGTAAGTAGGTGGGTAGGTAAATGGAAGGAAGGTGGACAGGCAAACTGAAATTATATGAGCCGAGTTTACAAACTCAAGTCTTCTGCTAAAGGAAAAGGACTTTAGGAAACTTTCTACTCCATCACAAAAATATCCACATATTCACGAGTTTTGTGGGGTTTTTTTGTTTTGTTTTTTTTTTTAAATCCTAGTTTTAGAAAAATGTTTTCTCTTCAACAAAGGTACTGAGTGTCACAGAAACCATGTCATGGAGCCCAACACTTTTCAGATGAGGAAACAGTGAGCCAAAAAAAGAAATGGAATTGCCCAAGTTAGCTCTTTCTTATCAGAATCCCTCCTGAACATTTTTTCAGGTATGTGGGCCTAAAATTAAAAAGCAAGGCCCAAAATAATTTTTTAAGTGCTGTGAGCAAAGTACTACGCTAAATTAAATTGCAGGATGCAAAGAAAAATAAGAGAAGCATCTTCCTGACCCTAAGGAGCTTTAAAACCAGCTTTTACCTCCCCCAGAGGACATTTGGAGGGCTTTCTGTGGAGAAGGATCTTCTATGAGAATGCTGTTTTCCCTACAGCCTCTCTATTTGTGTCTGCCTGTCCTCCCACGCTCCAGATACACAGGGTCCAAAGACAGTGCTGGCATTTTTCTACTTTCTTCTCTTGTCTCCAGATGGGTACTCCACGATCACATGCCCTCACTCTAGCCTCCTATTCTTCTCCCACCTCTTGCTTCTTTCTCCATTGAGACTTTCAGTTCCTGAGATCCTCTCTTTTCTCCATGTGCACCATCCCCTCAGAGTTTCATCTTTTTTTCCCAATTCAAGACAGCAGTTCAAGCTAGAGCATGTTAATACAGCATTTCAGGCATTATTTTGGTCCTTTATCTGCCCTGACCCTGTCCAGTACAACAGTCTACATTCCCAGTTCTCACAACCCTTCTTAGTTGCACTACACTAAATATAACTTTAGCAGGTTAAGGTAGCAATAATGGAAAAGTGATTTCAATATGAATCCTCTTAATTTACAGTGTGGTTAAGAAAACATCTTCTTACTTAGTGGCTCATTTGATTATCAGGGCCCTAATAAATTAGGTACAAAAGATTTGAATGCCCATTTAACAGAAGGGGACACAAAGTCACAGAGATGGGAAGTCACCTTTACCAAGGCCATAACGAAAATGTTTGTCACTGCTCAATCCTGAATCCACATCTACCTGGCTCAACATACTTTCCATTACATCACGTGCCCAAGGTTCTAGGATCCCCTGCATGAATAATAACACACCATTAATGTTCAGGACAAACCTTCAATCTACACCTGAATTAGACCAGCATTTTTGGTTGACTTAGATACAGAGAAAAAAAGAAACTTAAAAAAAAAAAGTTTTCCAACTGATTCTGGTAGAAACGATTAGCAGAAATATCTTGCAAAGAACGTGGGTGTCCTGGAAGACTCATCATCGTCATCATTATAATTTCTAATCATGCTGTGTGGGCAGGTGTCCATGTAGCAGAAACACCATTGGCACCCAGATTAGCAGTTTCATCGGAGACAAGAAACTAAGTCTGCAATTCTTAGACTTCAGAGCCTGAATCACAGCTTTCCCCTCAGGGATCAGCAAATACAGTCTGTGCCTTAGCAAGGATTGTTGGGTCTGTCAAGGGAGGTAACCAAATATCAGGTCCATCTAAAAATGCACAGTGGAGCAAGGGACAGGAGGCTCCCTGGGAACCTGGAAATACCACTAGCTGCAGAGGCAGGAAGGCGGAGTGTCTGTCCCACATTATAGTTCTAATTCACTCAGCAACTTTTATGAATCATTTGCCTTCTTTGCATTTTTGTTTTCATTCTCATCTGAAAATTGAGTTTTTGAAGTAAAGCTACTGGTTTTTAAATGAGACATAGGAAGAGGTCAGAAGAAAAAGTGGCCATCAATAGGGGTTTGGGCTTCCCCCCAGCTCTGCACCTTTCCCTGCACTACAGCAGGTCCGTCATTATCATTTCTATCCTGGACTTGGGCTTCTGTGCAAAATGTAGCCTAAAGTGTTCAAGGTCACAAACATCTTGGGCATCATGTGAGCTCTGCTATTGCAACAGTGCTAGCATTCTAACTCTACCAAACTGTATTTTTTTCTTGAGCAATTCTTCTTCTTCTTATTTTTTCTTCCAGTATGGTCTTGGTCAGTCACCTAGGCTGGAGTGAAGTGGCATGATCATAGCACACTGTAACCTCAAACTTCTAGGTTCAAGTGGTCCTCCTGCCTCAACCTCCCAAGTAGCTAGAAATAGCTTGGACTAATCTTATTTTTGTTTTGTTTTTTTGAGACACAGTCTCACTCTTGCCATCCAGGCTGGAGTACAATGGCACGATCCCGGCTCACTGTAACCTCCAGCTCCTGGGTTCAAATGATTCTCCTGCCTCAGCCTCTGGAGTAGCTGGGATTACAGGTGCCTGCCACCATGCCCGGCTAATTTTTTTTGTATTTTTTCAATAGAGATGGGGTTTCACCATGTTGGCCAGACTGGTCTTAAACTCCTGGCCTCATGTGATCCACCTGCCTCAGCCTTCCAAAGTGCTGGGATTACAGGCGTAAGCCACCGTGCCCAGCCAGGCTAATCTTTAGAAAGACTTTTTTTACCCAGGTATACTTCCTTGATTTGAGAAAACTTATGTAGACTTTTAAAATAAATCTATTAATATCATGACCTAAAAAAGTAATCTGAAGCATGTCTAATATGTTCCTATTCCTACACCTTAGTAGATACCTAGAGAGAATATCCAAATGAGGCAGAGACAAACTAGAGTTACAGGAATGAACCAGCCACAAATTTCATAATAATTCCCTGGAGATTTATTTATTCATACAAAAGTATTTCTTAAGCACATTAGCAAGTGCTTAAGAAATATGTGACAGGCACTATGATAGACCCAAAACAAACAGACAAGGTTCCTGTCCCTATAAAGCTTATATTCTAATGGGTCTGGGATTGTAAGAATCTGTACATAGTCAAATAACTAAAAAATAAGATTTAAAACACTATTTAACAAAACTTAAGGCCTACAAATAAGTATATCTCACAGGAAAATTTATATCTTATTTATATTAACAAAAAAGTAGAAATAAAAATATAGGAATTAAGAGTCAAGTTCAAACAATGAGAAAAACAACAAAATAAACCTAGAAAAAGCAGAAGGTATTATTGAAGATTTTAAAGAAAAAATAATTACAATGTTGTAGAACCAATACACAAATGCAAAAGGTTTTTTAAATAAATAATAAATTAAACTCTGATAAACTAGCCAGAAAGATGGATACATAGAGCAGAAATCCATAAAACTTTAAATAATAAAGTTGAATATAACCATAATATAAATAATAAAGTTGAATATAACCAAAACATAAAGTGAAATATAACCATAAATACAGAGGAAATGAAAATAATCATGAGAAATTATTTTACATCATGCAAATGAATTTGAAATAGATGACTTCCTTAAAAAAACTATAATTTAACAAAGGCAATCACAGAATAGATATAAAAGCTAATTAGTCCAATTACTATAGAATAAATGTAAAAAATTTTAAAGAGCAAACACATCCATCACTCCAAAAAAGGCAACAAGTGAAGGTACTTTCACAAGGGAATTCTATCATATTTTAAAGAAATAACCCATGTAAATGTTATCAAACTATTCCAAAATAAAGAAAAATTAAAGCTTTCTTCTTTGTTTGTTTGTTTCTTTGTTTGTTTATTTGAGATGGAGTCTCACTCTGTCGCCAGGCTGGAGTACAGTGGCGCAATCTCGCTCACTGCAAATTACGCCTCCCGGGTTCAAGCAATTCTCCTGCCTCAGCCTCCCGAGTAGCTGGGACTACAGACACATGACACCATGCCCATCTAATTTTTGTATTTTTTGTAGAGACGGGGTTTCATCATTTTGGCCAGGATGGTCTAGATTGATCTCTCTCTCTCTCTCTCTCTCTCTCTCTCACATACACACACATACAGACAGAATTTTCAAATAGTCTCACGAAAATTGAAGCACAGATCATGAATATATTAATGATCTCTAGAATCTAGCAACACTAAAAATATACAATACAGAAACAATGACCAAGTTGATAATTATTTTAGCAAGAACACTAACAGGATTTCATACTTGAAAATTTTATTCATATATTACAGTAAATTTACAGTTCAAAAGAGAAAAATATAAAATTTTTTTAGAATATAAGATTACTTTCAAAGTTTCTTTAAAAAAAAAGATAACCATTTAACAACCAGTCTCAATTAAAACAACAATAACAACACTATCAAAATAAGTGTGGATACTGTTCAACACAATATATTTCTCAAATCGAAAGCCAACTTCACTAGTAACAGGGGACATTATGAACATTCCTCTTAAACTCAGAAACAAAATAAGGACGTGCAGTTATTTGATATTTACTATTCTAGAGGTATTAGCACAATTAGAAGAAAGCTATAAGTGTTGTAAAAATTGGAAAGAAAGGATAAATTATTGGCAGATGATATACTTAACTAGAAAGTCAAAAAAATTTATCTAAAATTATTCAAATAATGAGACAACTCAGTAAAGTGGCTGAGTTGAAAATCAATGTACTGAAATCAAGACCCCAAACACACATGCACACACACACATAATTAAATGAAATAGAAAATAATTACATTAACTAGAGCAAGCAGAAAATATCTAGAAAAATTAACTTCTTAGAAACGTGCATGGTCTACATGAAGAAAAATCTCAGCGCTCCTGGGAACATCAAAGGTTTCAACAAATGGAAAGGCATTAGTATTCCAAGAAAAAGAATCAACACCTTTACAATGTATAGCATGTAATGTTAATGAATAAACCCAGCAAATCTCATAAATATATTAACAGAACATTTTTTATTACTTTATTTTCCTTTTTTTTTTTTTTTTTTTTTTTACGGAGTCTTACTCTGTCACTCACCTAGCTAATTTTTGTATTCTTAGTAGCAGGGTTCCACCGTGTTGGCCAGGCTGGTCTTGAACTTCTGACCTCAAGTGATTTGCCCACCTCAGCCACCCAAAGTGCTGGGATTACAGGCGTCAGTCACCACGCCCAGCCAGAACACTATTTTTAGAAGTAGACAGGTTCATTATAAAGTTCAATGAAAAATAAACAAGCATTAAAAGCCAGAAATTTTCTGAAAAACAGAAACTAATGAAAATGGGAAATCTTTGTCAGATAATAAAACATATTATAAAGCTACAATAATTGAAAGCATAATAATGACAAATGAAGTGACAGATGAATAGAACAGAAAGTCTAAAAATAGATGCAGATTCTTAAGTCTTAAATATTTACGTATTAAGAAATTTAAAACACAATAAAAGTAGCTTTTCAAATCAGTGTGAAAGAGATGGACTCCTCAATAAATAGTGTTTGGAAATGCAGATCCAGAAAAATTCAAAATAAAGTCTCACCTCACATTTTTTACCAAAATAAAATTTCAATGGTTCAAAGATTTGAGAAAGAGAGAACAGATGAAATAACCAGAAGAAAAGTTAGAAATTTCTTTTTAAATATCACAAAGTGGGGAAGGCATTCCTAAGTGTCACACAAAATTGAAGAAACATAAAATCAAAAAAGAATTAATTATATAAAGCTTTTCATTTTAATCTGCAAGTTTAAAAAGAAATGCAAAATGGTAAACCACTACAATTCCTATTACAGACTACAAGTTAACTTTCTTAACTGTAATAAATCAATAAGCAAAAATTCAACAATCCAATAGAAAAAGGAAGTGAAGGACAGTTCAGAAAACGGAATTACAAAAGTAGTGTATTTATATACACTGGAATATAAATACATCTGTGTGTATGTTTCTGTGTGTGCATGTATATACACATACTTATTTATACCCGGTTTATTTCTAAAAGGATATGTAAAAAACTGATACTTTCCTCTGGGTGGGAAAAGCAGAGAGATAAGATAAAGATGTGCTTTTCATTGCATAGTTTTGAATTTTATACTATAGTTTAAACGATATTTTTGTGTTACTTATTCAAATTAATTGTTAGTTTCTTTAAAGAAATGTTGCAAAGGCCAGGCGCCGTGTCTCACACCTGTAATCCCAGCACTTTGGGAGGCCGAGGCAGGAAAATCATCTGAGGTCAAGAGTTCAAGACCAGCCTGGCCAACTGGTGAAACCCTGTCTCTACTAAAAATACAAAAATTAGCCAGGCATGGCAGCGGGTGCCTGTAATCCCAGTTACTCAGGAGGCTGAGGCAGGAGAATCACTTAAATTCGGGAAGTGGAGGTTGCAGTGAGCCAAGATCATGCCACTGCACTCAAGCCTGGGTGACAGAGCAAGACTCTGTCTCAAAAAAGAAAAAAAAAAGAAATGCTGGACAATAGCACATCAAAGAGAACGATGAATTCAGGGTAGGGAAACCAAATAGATAGCCTGCAATGTTCCAACTCTATAAGTGGATTTTATCTTACCGTATTTTAGTTTATATTTAGAGGTAGGGTCTCGCTCCATTATCCAAGCTGGAGTATAGTGGCACAATCATAGCTCACTGCAGCCTTGAACTCTCAAGCAATGTTCCTGCCTCAGCCTCCTGAGTAGCTAGGACTACAGGTGTACACCATCATGACCAACTAATTGTTTTACTTCAATTTTTTGTAGAAATAGGGTCTCACTATGTTGCCGAGGCTGGTCTCAAACTCCTGGCATCAAGAGATCCTCCCACTGTAGCTTCCCAAAGCGCTGGGATATGACAAAAGACAGAGAGAGAGAGAGAGACAGAGAGAGACAGAGAGAGACAGAGAGAGAGAGAAAGAAAGAGAGAGAGAGACAGAGAGAGAGAGAGAAGGAGAGAGAGAAAGTGCATATAAAATAATTAGAAAATAAGAATAACTAAAAAAAAATTGGGGCCACAGCACCAGCCTCAATTCTGCAACTTAATGTGGCATATCAGAATAAGCATGAGAAAGATATCAGGATCTGAAGACTAATACAGCTGCTTAGTATCTTTGACTTTTTGGAAGTTCTTCATCCTTTCAGCACCTCAGTTTCCACAACTGTTAAACAGAAAACTAAAACTTATACTTCAACAGGTTTCTGTGAAAATTAAATAAGATAACTTACAATAAAGCACTTAGCCCAAGTTCTTGCAAGGAACATATATTCAATCAATGTTGGCTCTCTTTACCATAAGGACCCTTTTAAAAAATAATAATAGCAATAAAAATAATGCTCTGCTCAATCACACACATTCCACCCAACATCTACCCCCACCACTCTGGCATCAGCTTCCCTTCCTATTGCCATGTCACCCTAACTGCCCAAGAAGCAAGGACTGAATAAATTCAAATTCTAAATGCCAGACTAGAGAATGAATTTTTTTAAAATCTATTTCAACTTTCTATCTCCACATTTCACAGTGGAGGCCATCTATAATTAGGTGATGGCCAAAGTGATGAAAACTCAAATCTATTGACCCCCTTTTCATAGACTCTTCAACACAATTATTCCATGTGTCAGCAAAGATTGAGCATCTCTCCCTCAACAATTATTTCATGTGTCGGCAAAGAATGAGCACCTCTCCCTCAACTCCACTGGCTAACTATTTTTTAAGTTCACATTGTTTTGTTGCCTTCTCACTCCCAGGCACCTACAGCGCACTCATCAATTGGGCATCCTTGGCCTGTCTCTCCTTGTGAACATGGATCACCGCAGAATACACACAGTCACCTGCCTCATATCGCTGCAGACATTAGAAGACAAAGTTATCTTTCTTGTAATATACCAAAAGACCAACTGCGTCAGTCTTCCAGAAGAAGAAAAAAAAAAACAAAAAAGAAAGAAAACTTGAACAAAAACTTACTCTACCGATAGAAACAAATAAAGAACCCCTTTCTCTAGAACACGATGACTTAAAGGGATCTTAAACGTGATGCATCCTCACAGCACTGGGTTTTGTTTGCAGTCGTGGTAGTGGTGGTGGTGAGGTTTGGGTGTTTGTTTGTTTTGTTTAATTTATCTTTCTTTCTGTTTTTGGCCTGTGTGAAAGATTCTGTTATGGTTATTATCAATTCTCATTTAAAGAAACAAGGACAATGGTATTAATAATGAAACAAAAGTACTCCTTTTTACTCTCTGTGGTCTGCAAGAAGTTTCACATTTCACTCAGATCAGAACTCCATGTTTTACTGATGTGAAAGTATGTGGTTTTTGCGATAGCTGAGTTCTTCTAATATTCAACTTTGTTGTTTCTTACTTTCAACTTACAGTAAATGAATCCCGATTTTTCCCCTTTTTCAAAATCAGCCCATTTTCAAAACAAGCAAGCCACCTCACTCACGACACTTTTCATGAATATTATACAGCATGAGGCTATTTAAAGCTATTTTATTGAATTTTACAATCTCAACTACGAAGGAGATTGCTCAGTTTTTGTCTGTGGATGCCAGAGGACACAACTAATTCTGGAGAAGCACAGAAGAAAGACAAGTCCTACCTCTGCTTATCTCGCCTCTCCCCTAACGACCTCTCAACCTTTGTTTTCGGCAACATTTAAACAGAGGAATCAGGGATCATCAATCAGTCACCAACAACAGAAGAACAATTACTGTCATCATGCCCATAGCCATCATCTTTAACCTTGGCTTCAAGCGTGCTCAATCTGCCTCCAGAGCCTGCAAAGTAGGTAACGCAAAAATTACTCTCCTCCACTGTATATTAGAAGAAACACAGGCTCTGGACAGGCACGGTGGCTCACGCCTGTAATCCTAGCACTTTGGGAGGGCAAGGCAGGTGGATCACCTGAGGTCAGGAGTTCAAGATCAGCCTGGCCATTATGGTGAAACTCCGTCTCTGCTAAAAATACAAAAATTAGCCAGGCATGGTCATGCATGCCTGTAATCCCAGATACTGGGGAGGCTGAGGCAGGAGAATAGCTTGAACCTGGGAGGCAGAGGTTGCAGGAGCAGGGATCGCACCACTACACTCCAGCCTGGGCAACAGAGTAAGACTCCATCAAAAAAAAAGAAGAAGAAGAAGAAGA
>NW_012119154.1:10874484-10892342 GCF_000951035.1 Colobus angolensis palliatus | reverse complement strand
AGAAGGAGAAGGAGAAGGAACACCAACTCAGGCTCAGAAAGAACAAATGACTTGCCCTGGAGCCTCCAGCAATAAGTGGGAAGATCAAGTCCTTGACCGAAGTTTTATCTTTCTGGAACAAGGGCTATATCTACTCTCTACTCCGCCTACAGGGAACACCCTGGATTTTGTTTCCCTCAATACTTTGTACAGCACTGGCTCTTAGTTGTTTCTCATGACACAATGACTCCACCAGCAAGGCTGACAACCAGCGCATATTTGATGGCACCACTGTTTATACTGGAGTTGGTTTAGATTGTTCAGTGCCTGGGCCATAGCAGTTGTTAAATATTTTCACTATCACTAGGATCCGTCAATTTTCAGATGTGTCACTAGCAATTTATTATCAGTAACTGTTTAAATTCTAAAGTTCTAAATGATTTGTTTTTGTTTAAAAACTAGCACTCTTTCAAGATTATCCCTATGATATTGTCACTCACATTCTCATTTACTTGCTTAAGTGGAGCATCTAGAAGCACAGTTATAGACAGTTTTTCATTTATTCTACTTCACCGTAGCCTGCCTTCTCTGTGATAGGGGCATATCACAGCCCATAGTGTGCTGTGATATGAACATTATCCATCATAAGAATCTTGGATAAATAAAGCTGAGAAACTACTTCTGTAAATGTTGGGGACAGAATGACCAACAATTTGACTTTCCTAGAAAGAGAAGAGAATATCTGAATTCCCTGTAGACTGGTAAATCCTCTACCATCAGTCCTGAATTCTGAGAAGGCTTGATATTTAAGCAGAGAAACTTAGAAGGTTCCACTAGTTATTCCTAGCTCTGTCACTAAAAAATTGTGTCCAAACAGAGGTAATAACAGTATGTTGCCTGTTCCCCAAATTACGCACACACACAGACACACACACACGCACTCACACCCCAGAGCACAGAATGGATCCAGTGTAGTAGTGCAGGTGACCAAAAATGCCCCACAGTCCATTCAATACATGTATAAACAATTTATCCTAACAATGTCTAAGAGACAATCAGCAGTATTCCCTGTGTTAATAAAGTCATATTGAACATCCCAGTTATGAGCTTATCTCATAGACTAAGAATGTATTATCTCCCTCACTAGACTGTAAGTTCCCTATGATGAAAAACCAATTATTCATTCAATAAATACTTACTGAGCATCTATTATGCACCAGGCACTGGCCTCGGTGGGGATATAACAAACAACTTAAAAAGACTAAATCCTGGCACTCATGGAGCTTACATCCCAGTGTGGTTAAAGTAGAAAATTCATAAACAGGTAAAGATGCACATAATTTTCAGAGAACAATAAATGTTCAAAAATAAAATAAAATAGAGTACAGGAGATAGGTAGTGTTGGATGTAGAAGCACAAATGTTATCTATCTTAATCGCTATTTCTAATCATTGATTTGAGGCTTTCAAAAAAACAGCCATGTCTGAGTCCCACCCCCAGACATTCTGATTTAATGAGCTTGGGGGTAGGCTTGGACAACACTGCTTTTAAGGGCAAGCCAATCATTCTCACATACCACCAGGACTGAGATTCACTGGTATGTATGATTTTAAAGGAGAACAGGCTTTGGTTTGAAACCTATCTGTCACATTTCATCTCTGTGACCTCAGGAAAGAGACTTCATTTCTTTAAGCCTCAATGCTCACGTCTGTAAAATGGGATAATAATAGTAATAGACACCTCTTTGGGTTACTGTGAGAATTGAATGCTACATGCAAAGTATAGCAAGGTTTCTAGCACAGGCAAAGGACTCAGTAAGCATTTGCCATCATTTACTGTTATCTCTACCAGTTAAAAATATGCACAGAAGATGCAAATTGAGGGCTGCAGGCCGAATCTGGTCCTTGGACGGGTTCTGTTTGCCATTTGCAGTGTGGACTTACAACGTGCTTTGTTGTTGTTTTGAGTGAAAGTTGATGCTACTGAGTCAGATTGTAAGTTGCATTTTTTTCTTCCATGAGGAAGTATCTCTCATAGTGCTTTAAAAATACTTGAATGAGCTGCCAACATTTTAAAAACCAAAGAGTTTACATAAAAATCTGGCAATGATGCATCTCCACGTGGCAATAATGAGCTAGCGCCAAGCGGCTGCCACCCCTTTCAGAGAAGATGCCCTCTTGAGCACCTCCCATTCCCCACCATGCACTGCAGCTCTCTCCCCAAACACATGCCCAGACCGTGGCATTTCAACAACACACTAGCACTGTTACTTTCCTTACAGTAAAGAGGAAAACAAAATATTTCCTGCACCCACGACTCTAAAGTGGGAAGAGGTTAAGCTAGATAAAGGGCTTTGTGTTTCAAGAAAATGTGCCTGACTCTGCAGGCATATGGCTTAACATATCCTTGACATTGAAATAGGAGCTTTGCAAACATTAGCTCCATTCATCACACAATTCTGTGAGGTACTTTCCATGATCACAATTTTCAGGCCAGGCACGGCGGCTCACACCTGTAATCCCAACACTTTGGGAGGGCATGGCGGGTAGATCATTTGAGGTCAGGAGTTCAAGCCCAGCCTGACCAACATGGTGAAACTCCGTCTCTACTAAAAATACAAAAAAAAAAAAAAATTAGCCAGGCATGGTGGTGCACACCTGCAATCCCAGCTACTTGGGAGGCTGAGGCACGAGAATCGCTTGAACTCAGGAGGCACAGGTTGCAGTGAGCCAAGATCATGCCACTGCACTCCAACCTAGGTGAAAGACTGAGACTACATCTCAAAAAAAAAAAACAATATTTTTCAAGGATGAGGAAACAAACCTAGAGAGGCTAAGCAACAGCCTTCAGTCACACATACAATAAGTGAAAAGTTAGGTACATAAACAAAACTGTCCAACTTCAAAGGTGAAACTTCCTCCACCATACTATGTTCCCTGCACCAATGGGAATATTTAGTGTAATTAAACTATTGAAGACAACAACAGGTAAATGAGAAAATCCTTGGAAAGAACACCGTTAATTTAGAATGGTATACGTCTCTCTCTGGCCAACGTACTCTGTTTCATGACGCTACTGGCATCATCCATCCCAAATACTTTCGGTCGCTGTGTGTTTCAGACTCAGAAAAACCTTCAAATAACATACTAAAACCTGCTCCTCTTTTCCTTTAATCTTACATAAAGGCAGTTCTCTTAAGTCTATAGTCAAAGAGATTATAAAAAGAAAACAAATCACTTTGCGTGTGTGTGTATCTGTGTGTTTGTGTGTGTGTGTTGTGTTGAGAAAAATCAAAACCAATAACTGAAACAGAAGACTGAGACCCACTAAAACTCATCTCAAATATTAATACTTGGCGGAAGCCTCTCTGGACTCACCTTGTCAGAATTAACCTGCCTCCAGATTCTAATACAGGTGATTTATACCTATCTCAGATTTCCATATCACATTATACTTATGGGTTATGTCAACATAACTATGTTTTCTTTACTTCTTTATGCCCCAATCCACACCTCCTCCCAATGTTAAGCTCAAAGAAAGGCACAAAGCTGGATGTTCAGTAAAATGGTTGTTGACTTGAGGGCTGAAAAATAAGAGTGAAATCAAGGTAACACTGACCTTTTCCTAACAATTTTTTTAAAGTAAATACATTTAGTATTTAGCTCCTACAGAGTTAGGCTTTGTGGGGATGTAGAGATTAATTTTTTTAAGTACTTCAACTTCAAGGAACTTATCACCCACTGGGACAGTCAAAAGCACATATATATAACCATAATGCAGGAGAAATAAAAATGAAATCTCCTAAGAGATATAAACAAAAAAGTCCTGGCAATTGAGAGAAACGTGCAAGCTAGGAAATGTATCAGTCTTTTGCCATCACCTTTATTTTAAGTGGTCAATTAAAATATTTCAGCCCAAATAAATATGTAATTTATTTCTCTGATAATTTAATGACATTTCTTTTTTGAAGCAACTGACATTTAACTATCAGAAGAGCTGTTAAGAAAGGTCTCAGCCATAATAGGGAATTCAACTTTTTTTTTTAAGGAAGCTTAAGAGAAATTATCTTTCTGTTTCAGCAATTCTGGAAGAGCTTGACTTTTCTGACAATATAACTGCAAAGGAACTTGAGTCAAAACACATGGGAAAAGAAAAGATGCTCAAGATATTTCAAGTCTACAATTATTTGCTGAACACATGCTAAGTGCCAGGAAATATGTTAAGCTCTCCAGGGAAACAGAGCTCAGCCTTTATTTGGGATAACAGTGGGCTACTTGTTCAGGACAAGACATTAAGATATAACTTTATGGTAAGCAGCATAGACGAGGTATATGAGCAAAAAGCTGTGAGATTTAAAGGGGAGAGAAAGTATGCAAATTAAAACTTTACTGATATATGTGGCATGGCACCATGAAAAGAAAACTAAATTTAGTAACTTAGCATTTGCATTATACTCCTGGTTCTGCCAATAATTTGGTGAAAGAACTTGAGCAAGTCCCTGCCCACCTTTTAGGCTTCAGATTTCCCCCCATTATTAAAAAAGAGGCTTAAACTATACAGCCCTTCCAGTGATCTTAGTCTACAGACAAATCTGGGCATTAAACTACACTCTGAATTGGAGGTACAGCAAGAGAATGCAAATTTTCTATTACGCCATTTCAATCTATTTGCCCTCTGAGAAGTTTGCCAACCCAGAAATTCAAAAGCAACAAATCTAGTAGATACAAATTTGATACATTTATTACAATTTATATGACTACAATTGACTGACTAAATTACATGTTGTTCCATCATAAAGGCTGGAGTACTCCTACAACATCAACAGGGGACATATGAAGACCGGCAGGTTAAGTAGGGTAGATTTCCACCAGGGCTCTTCCTCCATTCTACGGCACAGAAGGTACAGGGTAATTATAGGTCCAGCGATTACTAGCTGATACTAGTCCTTTTTCTAAGAAAAGTGAGAACTTTATTTCCCATTAGAAATGGTTCCAGTATATCTTTCCAAAGCCATACACCTTTTCAAATATTTATTTTGTAAATTATCATTGGCCAACCCTGTCTTACAAAATCAGAATCTCTAGGGAGGGTACTGGGAACCTATTTTTAATAACAGGTGATTTTGAAGATCAAGCAAATCAGGAAACTCCTGTTACAGAACATCTGATCTCCTCATTATTCACCACAAGGGCCCTGCTTCTTATCCTGTTTGCATGTTTCTCCTACCTGCAGTGTGCTTCTCCTACCATCGCTGGTGACATAAACTTACCTATTCTTCAGGGTCCAGCTCAGATACCACCTGATTCCATGACCCTCCACACTCTCTCTTACAGGAAAGTACCTTTTGCCTCCCGCAGTTCTTTGTGCTCTTTAAGTATAGAAGAGATCAGAGAAGGAGTCTGAGTCTTTCATGCATTTATAAGTTCATTCATTCACTTATAAGTTCATTCATTCAACAAATATTTACTGGTCACCTATCCCATGCCAGGTACTACTCTCTAGGCACCAGTGACACAGCAATGAACAAAACAAAGTTCTCTATTTTCAGGGACATTTTTTAGTACAGGTGCTGGCAAGCTGTGGCACGCAGACCAAATCCAGCTCACTGCATGTTTCTGTAAATAAAAGTTTATTGGAACATATCCGCACTCAATTATTTATGTATTGTTTATGGTGGAGTCTTGAGTGTTTCATGTATTGTCTGAGAGCAGAGTGAATAGCTACAACAGAGACCTTATGGACCACAAATCTAAGCTGTGTACCATCTGGCCCTTTACAGAAAAAGTTAGCCAACCCTTGTTCTAGTATATTTTTCTCACATAGCACAGTGTTAAGTACATAGTAGGCAGTTAATAAATGCTTAAAGAATAAAACAAAGATTAAAAGTAAGAATAAAATCATATAAGACAAGTCCTACAGCAGAACCTCTTTTACCCGCCTCCATCTCCATTCTTAATCATGCCAAAGCTAATTCCCACCCAGAATAGAATGTTGTTAGCAACTACGGTTTAGCATGATAAAAAGGGAGGGAGCAAGCTTTCAAACCTATGGAAAAGTTAAGAAATAAATAAATGTGCTGTGATTTCAAAACTCATTGCTATTTCAGGCTCGTTTGTGATCATAACAGCTGGCCTGGCAAAATATATTACAATAGCTGTCTTTTCTGGCTTTCTGGAGCTTACAAAAGTTTGAGGAGAGTTATTGCATTTCATTGGTTTGTTTGCCTTCATAAGATGCATCTTGTGGAGGAGACCTTTGTGTCTTCTGGATCAAGCTGACTAACGAGACACAGATTAGGTTAAACAAAAACACACAGGAGCATATGAGGAAAACCCCATTCTGTCAAATACTAAAGTCCATAAATGGCAATCTTATATACACATCCTAAGAGCTGTCTTCTTTATCATGTCCATATGAAAGCCCTGCCTTCTCTCAAGAAAAGAACTGAAAACTGTGCTGTTTGCAGGATCCTTTTCAGAGGTTGAGTCACCACAAAATTTAAAGTGGAGAACTCATGTATAGCTAAGGTTTTGTAAGTCTTCGGCAAGGTTTCATTGTGGTTTACTGTAACAGTTTTAGATTCGAACAAGTCTCTGTTCCACAAAAACTGTGGCACTCATTAGTTATGTAAACTTAAGCAAATCATTTAGCCTCTCTGAGTCTCTGTTTCTTAGTTATAAATTGGGATAATAGAAATTCCACTGAAGGAAGGATGGGAGAATTAAGTGAGAGAGTAAACGCAAAGCAGCTTTCTCAGAATTAGGAGAAAAATGACTTTCAGTAAAGGATGGTTGGTTTCCTTCCATTTTGTCCAAAATCAAGTACCAAGCAGCTCCCCAAACCTTGAAAATACCTTCATTATGTTGTCTCTAAACTCCCTAAGAATGCTACAATATGTTCTGTTTTGTCTTGTTTCTTTTTCAAGTCAGTAAATTGGGCTTGGTATGGTGGCTCACACTTACAATCCCAGCACTTTGGGAGGCCAAGGCAAGCAGATAGCTTGAGCCCGGGAGTTCAACACCAGCCTGGGCAACACGGCAAAACACAGTCTCTAAAAAAAGTACAAAAAAATTTAGCCAGGCATTGTGGCGCACACCTGCAGTCCAAGCTACTCGAGAGGTTTCAGTGACCCCAGGACCTTGAGGCTGCAGTTGATCATGATCGTACCACTGTACTCCAGCCTGGGTAACAAAGTGAGACTCTGTCTCAAATAATAATATAAATAATAAATAAATAAAATCAACAAATTTGGAGAGATGGCAATTGTATATCTTTGACTTTTCCTTAGTCTGACCTCAAGAAAATTATTTTTAATGTATTACATCCTTCTTAAAAGAGAACTACTCTGAAGCTATACAATAGCTCTTCATTCCATGTCCTGGCAACTGATTCTTAGCAAAACACTCCTTAAAATAACATTCTCCAACAGGCATTGTACTAAGAACATCCTGATTAGTATCACCGAAAGGGTAATCAGGTTAGTTCTGACCTTCCCTCCTGATGTTGAAATGAAACAAAAATGGCTGAGCTCTGGTCATTTCCACTTTCTGGTCCCCGTGGCCTTTAGCCCCTGTAATCCTCAGTGTAAAATGCAGTAAAGAAATTTATAAGTTTTCATCAAAATCCTCTCCATTAGACAGTTAGCAGAAAGGCAGGTGTAGATATGGATGGGCAAACAGATAAATACAAATGACAGGTAAAAATGGAGAAATATACATAAAACAGGGAGGTAAGAATAGCCAGAAATGGTTAGATGGATGACTGGATAGAGAGGCAGGAGGGTGGATGGGCAGGTGTATGGAAAAACAAGCACGGACAAAAGGAAAGATGGAACTAGGGCAAATGCAGAAGATAAGATGCTGAGCAGACACATAGAAATGCATAGAGACAAAGGGATAAACCCATGACAAAAAAGATCAATCTTAGGACTTAAATACTAGAAAAATCTCCTCTCACAGTTTACTATTCCTTCAATCATCATTTAAGAAAATATTCAAAGGTCTCTCTTCATCATTATGTCATCATATCCAGAAATGTGTTTATAGTATTATATACATGCCCAGCAAGAGAAAATGAACCCTTTGAGCAAAACAAATCTATTGTATCCTTCTGCAAAGAGAAAATAAAAAGTCTTCCAGACAGCATAAGGCAACTTATCTAACGCAGAACATTCAGGACACCAACCAACCTATTTTTTAGTATTTCTGTAACTAATATTATAGTAATTAAGAGAACTTGGGCTAATATGTTTTGCTGTGGTCAGAATTTTCTACAAATTAATAACTCTACAGGTCTGACCCTTTTACTTTGACTGAGATCTTAACTAAAAATACTGCTAAACTCCAACTCAATACATATTAATTTATTTAAAAAATCAGATACTTCCAAATTCCCTTACTGCCCCCCCAAAAAAAAAACTGGCCAAGTGTGTCTGCCATGTTTTAAAGTAAGTTCCTTTCTTGGTAAGCAGTTAACTCTTAATTATGGAAACAATGGTCACAACTGTTTGTCACAAAATCGCAAAATGCATGTGAATATATCAGATAATGCAATATTACGCAATGATTAAAACTTACATTTTGGGAATGTTTACAATACAGTGTTACGTAAAGAAAACAGAATAAAAATATACATACACACAAACACACACACACACACACACACACACACACAAAACATGACCCTTCTTAAAAAAACAAAACAGAGTACCCACGTGTTTAAATTAGAACAATGATGTCCCTGGATGTCCCTGGATGATGGACTAAGGGTTATTTTGATTTTCTTCATACTTCTGTGCATTTAACTTTTTAAAAAGAGTCTATATAACTTTCACAATTGAAAAAGAAATGTTTGTTCTATTTTAGGGATGATAAAAGTCCATTTGTTGAGATAACAAATAGGAAGGTATTTTCTGTTTACAGAGTATTTTCATAGGCATTAACTCATCTGATCCATTCAACAGCTCAGAGAAATGGATTTGATGATGATCCCCAGCGACAGCAGAGCAGTGAAGCTCATAACTCGAAATGTGACACAGGCAGACCTGGCTCAAGCTTCCTAGTGCCCTATTGTCTTCTTTACAATGTCCATTCATTTTTCTCAAGAAAGGAGTTTTGTTTTAGTTTGCTTTCTAAAAGGGTTCCAAAACTGTTTTACTTCCCTCTCATCCCAAGGTCCAACATCCTACTTTTTTAAAAACAAGAACCAAGAATCAAAAAACAGATAGCCCACCTAAATGCCTCACCTCATAGTGGAAGATTATTCAAGAACTTTAAAATTCAGTGTTGCTATTTTCACATATTCATACAGCCAATTACCCTAACGGGACTAGTCCAACCTATTAAGGGGATGTCCAGGCACAATTTAAAAAAAGACACAGTCTGACCTAGAAAGGGAATCAGAGACGAAGATTCAAAAGCTGCTTAAGACGACATAATGCTGAGGGAGAATTATAGTCAGCATCGAAGAAGCAACACAGCTCAAATTTGCCTGGTCTTGGAATGACTCACCGGTATTGCTGTGACGCTTTCCTGTCCCATTGATCAGACAGGTTTTTCCATTAGAATTTACTGACGATGTGCTCCCCAGTAAGTTGGTAAGATCAATTCTGTAGTTTTAAAATAAGGAAGATATGACTGAAATATTAGAACATAGTCTCCACACATCACACACAAAAAAGCCCAGGGAGAGTCCAAGGCTGTGTGAAGGAAAACTGGCCTCCCTTCTAGCTCAGCCCATGAGCAAGTTCACCCGTCTGTTTGCTCTGGGTTTTTTGATAAAGAGTTAACTGATTCTGACACAATCTGCTGCCTTATTAAGGTGTAAGAGAGATCAGTTAGAGACAGAGTGTGTATATGGGAAAAGTCTGGGCCTGCTTAGGGCCTGGGACAAGAAGAGAAGCTGGGTCTTCACGAAAAGGCTGAAGCCTATAAAATAAGAACAGAACAAACTTCTAGAACAGAACTCATTGCACAGTGGGCAGAATAAATATGCATTATGGGAATGGGCCTGGGGTAGAAAAGAAACAGATGGTCAGGACGCTGAGCTTTTGTTCCTTTATAGCATTGTCCAGCTTCCCCTCCAGCTGAAACCACACCCTTTTTGTGACCTTCTTACTCTTTTCATGCCCTGAGTGTATCTTTTTCATCCTCATACCAATGGAATAAATGTCTTTTCAGAAAGCTTTCACTTTATGCACTGCAGGCCATAAGTAAACTGCTATCCGTAAAGTTTGAGAAGGGGTACTCATGGGAAATGCCTCATGAGAAGTGTGCGCCCTAGTCCACACCCAAACATTTAAGGATATGAGCTGAATTCTGGTAAAACCTCCCTAAGTGAGTCTAATCCACAAACTTGGGTGAGAACGATTGCTGTGTGAAGCAATTACCAACAATGGTATTTAAGAGAAGCAAAGGTAACATAAGCAATGGAGTAGCCAGGCTAGTGCCTGCAAGAGGATCAGTGGCCAGTAGCCTGTGCTCAAGGTGGACAAAGGGAGGGGGCCCAGAGAGTGACCAGGATAACAGAGTGGTGTCCACTCTGGACAAGGAAACAGAAAGCTGTTCCCAAGAAAAGAGGAGTGTGATCTGTCAAAGATCTCCAGCGAAGAGATCTTATTAGGAGTCTTAGAGAGGTAAATTGGGAAATTTGGGCAGGATTTGGGTTTGGAGGGATAAATTTGCAAAGGATGTTCATTTCAGGAAGGCTAATCAACCAATCTATACAATAACTTGGAGAAAAGATGACAGTAGGTAAAAGTAGATGAGCACATCCTCTATGTAAATGACTTTAATTATTGTTGAAACAATGATAGGCTCTGAAGAAACTTCGCGTTGGAGAAAATTTGTCATAGGTTCCCAATTCAAAGATATATAACCCAGCATGGCTACTAAATTTCTATGACAGATGTCTTTCGCCAAAACGAAGTAGTGAGCTCAACTAAGTGCCTCTACCTGACTCCTTTGAATGTCAAAACCAAATCCAATTCAGTCGTCTCATCAATCTCTAGAAACATATCCTTATGGTTTCACTTCCATACGAAACGCACAATATGAAATTAAGGATTCAGCTGGGTAATAAAACCTAGCCCCAGTGTCCTTTGATAATGATCTTTGCATTGTTAATAGTTTCTTCATATATAAAATGGAAGTGGAAAGAAAAGATTTTAGTTAATAACCAAGACAGCTGTTCAGCTTGAATCACTAAACTACTGACTCACATTTTAAAACCTGATAGGCAATCTTTTGTTTTCTATAAGCAACATATAGTCTCTCATTTGTACCATCAATCTATTCAATTCCTGATTTGCAAGAATCCCTTCTGCTTTATTCACAATTCCAAAAATAGAATGTATCTACTTGATTAGAGCCTCCCACCTACTGTACTATTATGACTTTACCCCTGGGATTTTTTACCCTACGACATTCTCTAAAACAGTATCTTGGAGGGAAGGAAACAGTCTGAGATTCACAAGCAATGTCCAAGGTTTGGCACTGAGGGGTAGTTGTTATTTCCGAAGTGGGGGCTGATTCTTGCACTATGGACCTTGGCAGCATTACACAAGATTTGTTGACTCAAGGCTGAGTTATCTAAGTGTGTCCTTCAATTGGTGTTGCATAAGTAGATTAACCAGCCTGAATTATAGACTGAATGACATCATTCCCTGCTCAGGAAACTGCCCCTGGTTTTTCACTTCCATAATGTGGCCCTGCCCTACCATTCTAGCCTCCCACTTTTTTCCCCTAAAGGAACTATGTTGACATTTGGGAAGAGTAGGGGACAAGAAGTCTGGCACTGGCAGAACATCTCCTTTCTCCACTGCTTCTTGCCTTTTCTTGTTTGCTTCCTCCCACTCCCTTGTTCTCAGGCGAGGAGGCAGAGAGTTACCCAATTATCGAATTTGGAGAAGAAACTGGCCATGTGTAACCCAGCCACTTCCTTCCAGTCTTTGTGAGCTAACCTGACTGTTAGAGGCATATCCTCCCTGTTCTTCATGGTTGGGAGCTTTAGGCACAGTGTGCCCTAAATGGGAGTTATTGAGTGCAGGAGCCATCTGAGAGGAAGAGGGTAAATTTCATTCATGGGTGCTGCGCTAGCAAGCCCAGTGAGCTAAATGTTCCACAACCTGGACATTATTGCCATCTGTCTCTGACTCCATCATTTTCAACTGGTTTCAATGTAGGTAGAAAAGAAGGAGAGACAGAACAGCAAATGGAGCTGGGAAAGGGCTTGGTGACTAATGCAGAGGCTACATTCCGTTTCAATTAGCCTCCTAAATTATCACCTACTGTAACCACACTACATGTGCACTATCTGATACCTGGGTACATCCCTGCCTCTGCTTTTGTTCACACTCTTCGATCAGCCTCGAACTACCTTCCCAAACCCATACCTCTTCCTACCCAAACCTCCAGCCTTCTCAGACGTGGCCAACCTCTGGGATTTCTCTATCCCCTGAATCCTCACTTATCTTTTTCAAGCATTTTTTTCCTTTATCACTCTGGAGTTACAAAGACGTTTTTAAGTCAAATCTCTACAAGACTCCAAGTTCCTGAACTGTCAAGGGCCGAGTCTTATTCATCTCCAAATCCTCCTTCCCATCCTTCCCCCACTAGACCAAGTTAAACATGTAGTGGGAACTTACTATGTGCCAGGCATGAAACGAAGAGCATTATATTCACGATCTTGTTTAACCTTTCCTAGGAAATAGGTACAGCCATCAGTCCCTAGATGGAACAGGGTCTGTGCTCAAAGGAATTCATTATTCCAGGCACACCTTGCTGCCTCTAGTGTAGGAAGCTTAAAGACTTGAGGCAGACTGGCAGATGTGGTGAAAGTGAGGCTCAGGAAGGCTATGTGCATTTCAAAACCGATTGTTCTATCTTCACTGCCTTAACCTTCACCTACACTGCCCCTGGGTTTAAGAAAAAAATAATTCTCACTTAAAAACAAAACAAAGGCTGGGCACGGGGCTCATATCTGTAATCCAAGTGCTTTGGGAGGCTGAGGATCACTTCAGCTCAGGAGTTCAATACCAAGCTGGGCAACATAGCAAGACCCCACCTCTACAAAAATTGTGTAGGTGGGCACAGTGGCGCATGCCTGTTGTTCCAGGTTAGTTACTCAGGCGGCTGAGGCAGGAAGATTGCTTGAGTCCGACAGGCTGAGGCTGCAGTGAGCTGTGATCACACCACTGTACTCCAGCCTGGGCTACAGAGGGAGACCCTGTCTCTAAAAAATAAAATAACAAAAAAACGAAAACAGGAAGATGGGGAAAATAAAAGTCCAAATGGTCACCGCTCCACAAAGGACCTAATTGCTCAATGTGAACAAAACTCCTCATCCCCAATCTTTGCTCTGAAAACAGAGGTCTGGATGACTGTGGTTTTTTCACGAGATGAATAACAAGCCCTGAGGATTGTTAGAATTACAAGGCCCAGACCAGATCCACTCAAATATAGCTGGAAGCTTTCTAGTAACTCTAATCGTGCATGGGGAATGAGCTGCTCAGAGAAGTGAGTCACTTACTGGAATCTGTGCTGCCTGCATTACTCAGCTGATATTAATACACCCACTTGTTCATTAAAGTTTAATTGGAGTTCATGTGAATTGGTTTCACCGGATACTTAATCAAAGAGAACTGTTTGTGTACGAACTGTTCAAATACAAAGCTGGAAACACAGCTCTCCTTCAGCCTCTACACACGTCCACTGGCTGCTCTTTTAATTCTGTTGACACAATAAGTGAGTCAGAGAAGGTGGGACAATGACCCTGATGGAGGATGGGAAAAGCTGTCTAACACAAAACAAGAGTAAATGAAAAAATCCTTTGTGAGAAGCCAGCCATAGTTCTCTAAGTCATCAGCCATAGTCAGACACTGGCCAGGACTCGAACGACCACTCCTAAACGGGAGCTTTTTCCTTCTAGTTTCTTTCTGGGGCTCATTATCGAAGCTGCAGGTCTCCTTTTTTCCCTGGGCACCTGTTTTCTAGCTGTACATCTTTATTTTTAAAACGGGTGGATAAGAAAATTAACCATCATTCAACATAATCACACATTTCTCTTGCACTGACAAGCAACTCATGAACATAATCCCTAACGCCTATTTATACAATCAGGACTGCCAGGACCCTGTTATTTCGTATCAGGTATCTCATTAATCAACATTTGAGAAAGTATAAATTTTTAAAGCTTCTGAGAAAAAAACTGTGCATGAAGTTAGGTGGAAATATATTTGTATAAGTTTGGTGGCTCTAGTTGTGTTATCAATTTTTCCTTAAGTGTGTTCATGGTTAAGTAAGCATGACTTCTTTACCAAAAACAAATCAATATGAATTTAAAACTTGCCACTATGCACAATTTTGAATCCCTGAAGCAATCCTCAGATAATAGATTAAAGGGAAATCCAATTTTTAAAACAGGTTTATTGAGATATAATTTACATACAACAAAATTCACCCATTTAAAGTTTACGGTTCTGTTTTTAGTATAGCCACAGCCTTGTGCAATCATCACCACCATATAAAGAACACTTTCAGCATCCCAAAAAGAAACTCACACTTATTAGCAATCACTACCTATCCTCTACCCAAACCCTGCCAGTAACCACTACTTTCTATCTCTACAGACTCTGTAGATTTGCCTATTGTGGGCTTTTCACATAAATGGAATCATATAATATGTGGTCTTTTGCAACTGGCTATTTTGTTTTGTTTTGTTTTGTTTTTGTTTTTGTTTTTGTTTTTGTTTTGACGGAGTTTGGCTCTGTCACCCAGGCTGGAGGGCAGATCTTGGCTCACTGCAACCTCCGTCTCCCGGGTTCAAGCCATTCTCCTGCCTCATCCTCTGAGTAGCTGGGATTACAGGTACACACTACTATGCCCAACTAATTTTTGTATTGTTAGTAGAGATGGGGTTTCACCATGTTGGTTTTGAACTCCCGACCTCAAGTAATCAACCCACCTCGGCCTCCCAAAGTGCTGAGATTACAGGCATAAGCCACCGTGCCTGGCCTTGTAACTGACTTCTTTCACTTTGCCATAATGTTTTCAAGGTTCACCCATGTTGTAGTACACATTAGTACTTTATTCCTTTCACTGCTAAACAATATTCCATTTTATGAATATGCCACATTTTTGTTATCCATTCAATCTACTTCTTAAAAATAAAATAACCTCCCATCTACCAAATAATAGCAAATGATTTGATAGATATTAATTCTCAGTTTGACAGATAATTTGCTTATCCCTTCGATGATCCACTCGTGACAGTCCTATTACTCATGTTTAAAAAGGGAGGTTTGCATTAGACAATTCTCAACTGTGGGATGAGGTGGCAGTACCTTATAGTCTAAGCCATTCTACATGTAAAACTCATCAAGATAGTTCATAAGTTTATTGTTTCAGTATACGAAGAGCTCTCACTGACATGATACAGCTAGATTGTGGGCTCCCTACATTAGGAGCCATAGTTACAGTGCCCCAGGTGGGCAGGCTTAGAATATACTAAAGGAACAACACTCAAAACCATCTCTCTCTCAAGAAAAACCACATTTTCTGCTTCTTAAGATATTAAACCCAACCACTTAGTAATAAATATCTATAATGTGCTCTGTGCCACCATTATAATTAATAAGATATGAGACCAGTCCTCTAGAGTTCAAAATCTAGCAGAAGAGACACATAGAATAAGTCAATGCCAGCTCAAATAAAATTAAGGATATGACAGAAACTCAGAGAAGGGAATCTTCCGTTTGTTATGTCTCACTTGCAACACTGGTGATTTCATTTCTAACCCTGTTTGTAGAGTTAGAGCTAATTAGACAGTACATAGACTTCCATGAGGAAGGAGAATCTATAGCTATGTGTGTCATGAAAAAGTACAAGTTGATCTTTATTGGGGGCATAAATCACATCAATACAATTACCAGATGTTGTAGATCTCAAAGGAAATGATCAAAAATGGAAAGTCAAGGAGTCAAGGAGGTCATCTGTCAAAAGAGAAACACTTTTTGCCTCCTTCTAAAGCATGCTTTTCAAGATACTATCAGGAAGCTGGCAATTCGCTGAGAAGCTGCCACCTAAGAAACCATGTAGTGTGAATAAAAGAAATAGATTTCCAAAACCTATGTCAGGTAAACCATACTCTAGTACATGACCCTAATAATACAGCACTGGGCTTATTGGGTACCATGTGTCTAAGAGACACGAAGGCATTTTCCAAAGAGAATTCAATCCTTCTACCTCCCAAGCAAGTATAGTGCAGACTCTTAAGTCATCAGGAAACTTAAGAGCACATTCCATCCTTTTTGTTCTGTATTCTGACGACATGCCGAGTCTTCCAGATAAAGGCACTCTGCAATCACAACTAGATGTTTGAGTCATGCTTCTGTTTTTTGGAATGTAGAGATATTGACCACCTTAGATGCAACTCATGAAACAGATTAAGTTTTCACACAGTCCAAAAATAATTGATATGCTTAATAAGAACTTATTTCACTTAAAATTTCTACCAGCATGAAACCCTCTGTAATATGCCCATCCAGTGTACATCAGTAGAAGTGCTCCTCTTTAAATGCATATAGCAAGTCTGCACATCCTGTTTCCTAATTACCTCATGCAAAAAAGGAATTTTACCTTCACTTCTCTTGTTCATTAAAGCAAGGTTCAGGAAATGCTTTGACATTTGATTTTTGAAAAACACATGCTGGTTTAACGGAAGGTCCTAGACATTCATTGCTGTTTAAACTTGGAGAGAAACAAGGTAATATTAAATCATAACTAACTTTTTAACTGATCTTTTTAAAGAAAAGAAAATTAAAATGGGCATTTTTAAGATATATTACAACTCTATATAACCTGACAGTACTTGGTAAGAATGACCTCATTACAATCAAATCAGGGTGGTGGAGCAGAAAGCACCCTAGAGTCAAATGTTCTGGGTTTGCATCCAGGACTGCTTTAAGAAAACTTATTTCACTTCTCGGAACATCAGATCCACTGTTTCTAAAAGAGAAATAATGATAAAGCCTGCCTTGCCTACTTCATAGAGATGTCCTAAAGCACACATAAGAAAATGGGTACTTAAGTGTTTTGAAAGCCACAAGTCCCCCACACAATGTAAGGTATCATCTTAATGTCCTTTCTTATAAAGGCATTCTTTAATGACATGAAAAACACTTTTGTCTTTCTGTTTATATTTTGAATAGGCCAAAGAAACATCTCAAAATCAACACTACCAAGTTTCACTAACACACACACACATACACACATACACACACACACACACAGAGGCTTTATAAAGATAATTGTTGTTTGGGACAACAAGCCCAAGAAAGTAAAAGATTCTGAAGAATTGTTCATCTTAGAGCTCACCTCAGCAACACATCTTTAAAATTAAGTATCGATCAGTGTATTCTTACTCTTTGAAGGTGGGTGAAATACATATGTTAGAGTTACCTTTCAAAGAGTGGTATGCCAAAATTTCCACCCACCTCCTTCTGATGCTAGAGAAACAGTCCAAGGAAGAGGTGGCCCCATTATATCAACGCTTTCTAGAGAAGAGGGAAATGGGAGACAGCTCTGAGGACAGACCCAGGCATGTGCAGACTGAGGAAAGACAGAACTTGCCCAGAAGACACAGAAAAAATACCAACCCGCAGGCCACCTTTGACCAGTGAATTGACCCTCGGTAGCCACATGGCAACATTCCATCAGGGCAGCTTATCAAGGACGCGGATGCATTCCATTCCCCACATACACTCTGTCATCTGAAGTTTACTCTTTCAGATAAACAAAGGTCAAGGACAGAGAAGCCAAGAACTTTTCCAAGGTCATTAGTAGCTGTGTAAATACAACTCATATGTTTTTTTTTTTTTTTTT